>NC_089580.1:26761197-27061197 GCF_019320115.1 Miscanthus floridulus
TCAAGATCATGTGTTGGATAGTTGACCTCGTGCTTTCTCAATTGACGTGATGCATAAGCTATGACTCTCCTTTCTTGCATAAGTACACAGCCTAATCCAGTTTTCGATGCGTCGCAAAACACATCAAATGGTTTCTCAATATCTGGTTGTGCTAGAACAGGAGCAGTGGTCAACAGTTTCCGCAAAGTGTGGAAAGCTGCTTCACACTCTTCTGTCCACACAAATTTATGATCCTTCTGAAGGAGACTTGTCATCGGTTTGGCGATCTTCGAGAAATCTGGTATAAAGCGACGGTAATAACCCGCTAGTCCTAAGAAACTTCTAATCTCAGGAACTGTGGTCGGTGCTTTCCAATTCATAACTTCTTGCACCTTACTTGGATCGACTGAAACTCCATTCTCTGACAGAATGTGACCAAGGAAAGGAACTTCCTTCAACCAGAATTCGCATTTGCTAAACTTAGCATACAATTGATGATCTCTAAGTCTGGTCAAGACAGTTCTCAGATGCTCTTCGTGATCTTTCTCATTCTCGGAGTACACCAGAATGTCATCGATGAATACTACCACAAACTTATCCAATTCTGGCATGAAAACTGTATTCATCAAGAACATAAAATATGCAGGAGCATTTGTCAAGCCAAAAGACATGACAAGATACTCATACAACCCGTATCTGGTGGAAAATGCAGTTTTTGGTATATCCTGTGGCCTAATCTTAATCTGATGATAACCGGATCTCAAATCTATTTTTGAGAACACCTTGGCCTTGGATAATTGGTCAAACAGAACATCAATATGTGGCAAGGGATATTTATTCTTGACGGTCACAGCATTGAGTGGCCTGTAATCTACGCACATTCTCAATGTGCCCTCTTTCTTTTTCTTCACAAACAAAGCGGGACATCCCCATTCAGACTTGCTTGGCCGAATAAACCCCTTTTTTGATAAATCTTCTAATTGCTTCTTCAGCTCAGCTAACTCATCTGGAGGCATCCGATAGGGTCTTCTTGAAATCGGAGCTGTTCCGGGGACTAACTCAATTCCAAACTCAATCTCCCTATCTGGCGGAAGACCAGGTAGCTCATCCGGAAATACGTCCGGGAATTCACACACTACCGGAATCTGATGAATAGGAATGACTGCCGTAGCACATGTAACACTTATAAGGTCTGTTCTTCGGGGCAATGGTACTTGGAAAGTACCCTCACCCAGTGGATCCTTAAGGGTAAGTACTCGACTTCCCGTATCTATGACTGCTCCCCATTCCTTCATCCAATTCATCCCTATAATGACATCCAAGACTAACCCAGGCATAACTATCAAGTTCACTCGGAACCTCCTGCTACCTAATTCAAGGGTTGCCCCTCGAACCACCCGGTTGGTCAAAACATCAGCCCCTGCTGAACTTATACGGTAACCATAACCCAATTCTGTGCATAGTTGTTCATGTTTCTATGCAAATGCTTGACTCATAAAAGAATGCGATGATCCAGAATCAAATAGAACAACTGCAGGGTTTTTGTTGACAGGAAACTTACCAGCAGTGACGGGCTCCCCCTCTGGAATTTCATCCACTGTTGTACTATGCACTCTAGCATTATAAGTCTGCTGCTGCTTCTTGGGCGGGTACGGACAAAACCTCGAGAAATGACCGGGTTGATCACAGTTATAGCAGGGTCCTCTTACTGTCCCGGCAGATCCCACAGCTCCCTTGGAACTGCCTTGCACCGCAGTTGCGGCTGCTTTGTTGGGCTGTACTGCCATCTTGTACGGCTTTTGAGGTCCACGGAAATTCTGGCTTCTTGGCTGAGGTGGCCTGAATCTAGCGCCAGGTGCCGATGGGCGATATGGGGGACGACCTCCCATAGGCACTCTAGCTTGGGACGGCCCTCCTTCAAAGGCTCTCTTGCGTGTCTTGGCTGCGGTACTGGCGTTGTTATTCTTCTCCTGCTTCAGACAGTCGCTGATGAAGTCGTTGAATCTGACGCGGTTGTTGGTACCAACATGCTTCATCATTTTTGGATTGAGACCCCTCTTAAAACTGGCTATCCTTTTAGCATCTGTGTCAACCATGTCGGGAGCATAGCGACATAAGTTGTTGAAGGCATGCAGATATTGCGTCACGGTTTTGGTGCCCTGGTTCAATGCCAGAAACTCTCCCAACTTCATTTCAGTCAGCCCGGGTGGAATATAGACTCCGCGGAAGGCCTCAGCAAACTCTCTCCAAGAAATTTGAGCATTTGGAGGGAAGGTGGTGCGATGGTGCTTCCACCACATTCCCGCCGGTCCCTGCAATTGAAGTGCAGCATACTCCGTTTTCAGAACCTCAGTCATCCTCAACACACGGAATTTATCTTCCATCGTGTTGATCCATTCCTCAGCGTCGAGTGGCTCTGTTGCTTCCTTGAATACTGGTGGCCTGGTGTCCATGAAATCTTTGAAACTGCTATACTGGTTTACTCCCATGCCACCGCCTTGATTGTTACCACGTTGCACGTTGTTGGCTATGGTGCGCAGAAAATCTTCCATGTTCTTCTGAGATTGTTCCACGTTGCGCTGACTCTCGAGCAGCTGTGCGAGAAACATCTTGGGGGTGAACGGGGGAGGAGGTGGCAAATGTGGTTCATGGGGAGGTTCATTGTTGTTGCCATGGTTTCCACCACCACCACCACCACCGGTCCCCGTACCGTTAGCACCGGGCTCAGCGGCTTCATACGTGGTTCGGCGAGTGTTCGTCATCTGCATATTTTAGCAACAAGTAACGCTTGAGTGAAGCTGTAATAATTGCGAATGAAGGAAAAATCATGCCGTACTGAATTTACTGGAGAGAATAAATTCATACAATAAAACAGAGGCACAACAATCGCATTCCAATTAAAACAACAGCACTTAATCGAATTACTTAAACGGCAAACATCGCGTCCATACAATCACATTGCCAGCATACATACACTGGACTTTTTATGCGTTCAGATATCGCATTCGAGAATCAAGTTCCAACCACATGCCGAGTCTCATACGTTTGAAACAACATACGATGGATTACATGCCAACAAAAGAAAGGTCATCGCGACAGGACCTAGATACTAGCGCAAAGCAACTAGCCTACTCCTCGGGGCCATCGTCGGGATCGGAGACATCACCATCGCCTCCCGGTGAAACTACAGGCCCGTTCTGGTTGTCGTCGTCGATGTCCATGCCAGCGGCGTTCGGTGGAGCATATGGGCCAACCCCATTGTAGAGCGCGTGAAACTCCTCGTGCAGGTTGCCGTTGTATTCTTCTAGCTCATCGACTCTCTGCAACAGAAGGTTTCTTGCGTTCCAGGCTTCATTCCTTTCCTGAACCAACTGTCCAATCATGCGGTCTGCATTGTTGTTGGCTTGAGTCAACTTATGCACTCGCTGCATAGCTCTATCACCTCTCTCAACCGCCTGATCTCGCTGTAAGTTCATATCAGCCAACTGTTCCTGCAAGCTAGCTATGGCTCGTGCCTGTCTCTTCTTCTGCTTCTTCCCTTTGAGCTTATCCTCACTACGCAAGCCAGTCAAAGTCCAGTAGGTACTCTTGAGACCCTCATACTCTCTGATGGCGGCGAACATAGCACTCATCGCCTGGTTGTCGCTAGCCTGTCCCTCAGCTGGACCTCTAACTAATGCACTTCCTTGAGGCTGAACCCAAATGGCATCGCGAGGATCATCCCTAGGAAAAGTACCAGCTAGAGCTGCTGCAAGCTCACTAGGAAATCTGCTCATAATGTCCCTGATGACACGGAAGGCTGCTCCCTCTGCACCCTCAGCTAGAGTGCGACCCTCAAACTCCAAATGCCAACCATCCCAATCTAGAGCATCACTGAGAGCAGGAACCGTGATCTCCACCACTGCAAGTCCATCATCTGCCAACTGGCTCTCATTCCAAGAGTACACCGGCTCTTGACCCTCTAGGTACCCCACATCATGGAGCACTCTCCAAAGCAAAGTCGGCATGCCAAACTCGCTCAAGAAGGTGTCCGTGGTGCGGTGCTCCCTCAGGGCCAACGGACGTCGGGGTGCTCTTCCTCCGGTGGACTTACGGGCGGTCTGCTTCGTGCGGGCCATCTGTAGCAAAAGTTCTTTTATTACTTCGGGGAAACATATTTTTGGTGATACATCTTTTATCAAAATGAGATAATCAATTTATAAGGGGAGGTATGCATGAGATGAATGAGATGCACAAGTAACATGATGTATGTACGGGTCGTACGTTCTCCCAAACTTAGGAAATAAATAATTTCTAACGACTAATTCGGTGGCATACAACGATCTCTCAATTACGTAGCTAATACGTTCTACACGATAGCGTTGTTATGTACCTGCAGAAGATTCATTTCAGCCCAATTCCCAATGAATGCATAAAAGCAGTAAAATTTTTATCTACACGCTCTACACGGATCCCCAGATACGTGTACAACGGTAGTAACTACCCGAACCATCGTCCTATTGACGGCATCGCCTCCATAGACGGAAGACCCATACGTGAGATACCTTTGTAAAACATGTGTAGAACATGTAATTACTCCAGCATCATATAAGCATTCACCCTAGATCGGCGGTGTATCCGATCATGCTCTCACAACTCACACTTACCGAGGCGTAGAGGCAAATGATCCATTCATTACCACTCAAACAAGTGGCACTCATACAATAGCACGCCGTATGAGCGACGAAAGAGAAATATGATGCAAGAACCCCAGTACGTACTTAATTAAGCCACCTAAAGTCCTTAACTGGGCATAAAGGATATGATCACTGGCACACTTTAGATTTTGAAAATCACGTTTTTCAAATGCCTTTTTGTTTTAAATACACTTGTGAACAGTAACACGCTAAACCATGCTCTGATACCAGCTGTAACAGAACCGACCAATTATACGAAATTAAGTAAGAAAATCATCCACCAGAGCAGACGATTTAGCCAACTTAAGCCCGTATAACCCGGTAGTCCGTGAAATCACGAAGGATTTCAAACCAACTCGTGTCCCAGCCATGATCGTAATAAGTTTAGCGGTCACCAATCACATATTACATAAAAGTTTGCATAACAGATACATCAGAGTTTAAACATAGTTATTACAAAACAAGTTCGAATAAAAGTAGCGGAAGTCATTTGTTTAAAACCACACACACTCACACGGAGTTCAATTATAGTGCCAGCTGATGATCATCTCCAACAAAAGCATTAGACGAGACGTAAGGAATGACCATGCCCATGGTCCTAAGCATCACCCATCGCAGGATACAGGCAGTTGATACAATAGCCATAGTACATCTGCCCATCTGCAACAAGTAGGAATAAAACCCTGAGTACGAGAATGTACTCAGCCAGACTTACCCGACATAACCGAAAATAAATGACACCAAGGATTATGAAGGGCTTTATAGTAGGGTAGCTGACTCATTTGCAAAAAGAAGCATTTTTAGCATTTCAAGAACCTTTCTAAAAGCATTATTGCCAAGTTAATTATTATTAACCTATCAACTAGATTTGCACCTATACTAGAGTAAACATATGATTAAGCAGATAATGATAACCAATGATCATTAATCAACTTCCATACTGTCATATTCATTATAACTGTCCAAGTGTTCCATAACATTTACTACGATGAAGTAACTCAAGTCAAGTGCTCACTATCCAGGAGCGATGGCGATTCGAATCGATTCCTAACCAGCTGGTGATTTATTCCTTACACAAACCTCACTCACCCGCTAAAGTGAGATATTGATCACCGAGTCAACTTTCCAGGAATCTCGAGTTTGCCAGGAACCACATGTACCCGGGGGCCGACCGACTGCACTTTGGTCTTATCATCCCGCCCCCGTGTCCTACCACACCTGCTTCGGTACAGTGCGCTGCGGGCAATCTACTCGGCCCGAAAAATCTCCCAGCTTCGCGGTCGGAAGGTACTTTATCCGGCCAGCTAAATGTAAGGCATGCGTTCAACATGACTCGAGGCCCAACAACGGCCGGTCCTTAATTGACACAGACGGAAAACACTACAGTTCAAAACTCTGCAAGTCTCCGTCCGATCTCAACTTCATTTAACACTTAGTTATACCATGACTTCATAGTCATCCAAGCAGATCCAGGTAACCACCTATAGCTCGCAGGTGACAGGAAATCACCCGACTTCTACCGGTCTAAGCCAGCTAAGCATTGACTCGACTGCGGATACCAGGGTAACAAGGATATAGTATAACAAAGGTAAGCAAGGTATAATGCAGCAACGGTTGCAAACAACTCCTGAATGTAATGCATCAATTAAAGTAAAGCATTTAATTAAATCATTGCAAACCGGGAGATAAATGCTCTGGGGCTTGCCTCTCTCGAAGGAGCTCGGACGGTGATCGGGGCACTCCGGAAGTTCCTCAACGTCCTCCTCGTTGGCTTCTGGCACTTCCTGCTGCTGCACCTCGAGCTGCACCTCGGGCTCCTCGGGACTGACGACTGGGTTCTCGGTTTGCGATCCTGTATGATGCAATGCGTGTAAGTGCCTATGCAATCGGTGCATCGAAGGAGATGAATGCAATGGATATGGGGAAAAGCAAGGTAGTCAACATCATCCAAGAAACTATGCTACAAGCACATGCCATCTACTGCATTCTCTTCTACTACTAATATGTTAAGTTAACCTATCTTATGAAATGCTTCAAAGATACACTAAAGCTTTACTAATTTCTTAATCACACTTAAAGCAACACTTGCTTAAACCCTAATTAATAATAGGTTTGAATAGCAACCTATATTTCTGATGCTCCTAAAAATCTAAGAAAATTACAGTAGCATAGTACTACTCTAAGCAGACTACCATAAAAATTTCATAGCATTTGGATAAGCAAACTATCCTACACAAAAATGACAAGCTAAAACATCAAAATGAGCATGAAATTACTTTGTACTATGAAAAGTGTCAAACAACAGAATTAGTATTTTTCCTAAGTTCTTAATAGCATATAATGACTGTACAAAAATTACCACATGCATGTTTTATACAAAGTTTGCTCTCTAGCAAAAATAACAAAAATCAGCCATTAAAGGCACTTGAACTATACCTCCAAAGTTTTCCACAGCACATGCATGAAACATATTTTTCCTAGGAAGTACATGACCTAAGAAGATTAACAAACTTGAAATCATATTTTTCTGCAGACTATAGATTTTTCTACATATTTTTCAAGTTATCAGCAATATCCATGATTAATTAAAATCCTACAGAAAAGTATCCCAAACATGACATGCAATAATTTTCCCAAGTAGATCTGGTGATAAGGAACCTAGCAAATTTTGTTTCAACAAATTTGGAGCAAGTTTGACCATCCAAACATTTTTCAAACCATTTTTGATTTCAAATAACAAATAATAAATGGAAATCAATTCATTTCAGAAATGCTGGGCCGGCCCGAAGGGAACAGCTGGCCCATGGCCATCACTGGCCTACGCGGCCCGAGCGCGAGAGGGGGGGAGACGGCCCAATCAGGGCGTCAGCCCACGGCCTGGCTCGGCCTGGCCAGCCGAGGCATGGTGACACGCCGGGGCGCGCGCTGGCGCGACGGCGCGGCTCGGCCAGCGGCCGGCGGCCGTCTTCGGCTACGGCAGCGCCAGCGAGCGAGCGCAGGAGACGTGCGAGGAGAAGGCGAGCTCGGTAGGGTAGCTAGGCGAGGCTAGAGGGGAGAAGGAAGACGGATTCCATGGCGGCCGAGCACAGCGGCGCCATGGCCGTCGGCGGCGAGACGCGGGGAGGCCCGACCTGTGCTCGGAAGGCGGAGTAAGCTCGAGCGCGACCTCAAGGAAGGCGAGGCGGAGCTGCGGGCGCGACGAATTGGAGAATGGCGCGGTGGTGCGGGGGTTTGACGCCGGCGGAGCTCGGGCGCGGCGAGGGCGGAGCGCGGGGCTCTGGAGGAGAAGGAGAAGAAGTGCGGGCGTGAGTGAGCGAGCGCGCGGGCACCAGCAGGTGAAGGCAGGCGCGTGGGCGCGGTGCCAGGCCACGGCTGCCGCGCGGCGTGCGTCGCCAGCGCAGGGCGGCCACGCGGCGGGCGAGCTCTGCCGCGGTCGGGACGCGCGGCGCGGCGCGTCAGCGAGCAGGCGCGCGGAGGCAGGCCAGCGCGGCGCTGGGCTGGGCCGGGGCGAGGCGCGCGCGGGGGCTTCACTGGGCCGGCTTGCGGGGCTGGGCCGGAAAGGAGGCGGCGGCCCGCGAAAACAGAAACATTCTTTGCAATTTCCATTTTCAATAAATTTTCAAATAACTGTTTTCAAATATTATTTTGAGCAAGAAAATGACCTCTTTTGAAATTGTACCAAAAATGAAAGTTGCTTAGAATTTAATTCCCTACAACTTTGCTTTTATGACCAAAGTCCAATTCTATCTAGAATTTGAATTATAAAAATCAAAGTCAATTTTAATTCAAAACCCTCATTTTGGAGAATTATTTTGGAAGCAAAATTTTGAATTACTTTGAATACAAACATTGCTCCAAAATTTGAACTAATTATTGCTAGCTGATTTACAATAGCAGTCAAACATGTTTTACTAAACTAGCAAGAAAATTTCAGGGCAAAACAATTCTAATAAGTGTATGCATCATTTACTTTTCACAAACATGTTTCGTATGTTTCGAAGTAATGTTTCAGTTGTTATATGCAAGATTACGCATGTATGAATAGGATGCTTGATGATGCACGATATGTATGATTAGCAATGCCTAAATGCAGGCATAACACCGGGGTGTTACAGCGCGCACGTGGCCAGCCTCGCTCGGGTCATCTCTGGCTGAGCCGGCTTCTCGGTTAGGTCACTAGTGAGTTGTCGTTGCTCACTCGCTACCCCTACCGCCTTGTTGCTGCCTCTCACCAGAATGTCATCGCCTTTGCCACAGGGTCCCCCCCTGTCGTGGAGAGGTCCTTCTATGGCATCCCGGCTCATGCAACCATCACCCATCATCTCGTGTCGAACCCTAGGTGAGCGTTGGCCTCGTAGATAGGTCAGCATGGGTCCCGTGTGGCTGGCATAAGAGCTAGTGCCATAGCTCACAGCGTCGACACGCGCGGGGAAGGCCGGGGGCCTTGCTATTGTAAAGAGGAGAAAGATCCGAGGTTTTCATTGCAAAGTCGTTGTCTATAGAAATAGTAACATAGACTGCGGGTTGTTTTGCTCATAGTCTAGGGGCATTTTTGCAAGAGTGCCAGCGTGCGTGGGCTTCCTCGCCGCGGGCCACCTCGCGTGCGTGGGTCGGTGCCGCGTGGGTCGTACCATGGGTTGCCGTGCGCTCGCGCGCGCACGCTGCATCGCGTGTGGGCCACGTTGGGCCGAAATCAGTTTAGCTTTTTCGTGAAGAATAGAAATAGCTTTTCATTTTAATTCTGAGCTGAACTTTGGTAATTAGTATAAAATCATGTATGTATCCAAAAATTGTGAAACCAATTTTGTTAAGTTCCTAAAATTGTGCTCTATCAGTTAGTGTATTTAGTTCATATATATACTTGTTGATACTAGGAGCTATTAAATCATTTCAGAGTGCTTAATATTATTAGGTTAAATATTGTAGGAATTTTTATGGTAAAATGGTGATAGCTTTAGCTTTGAAAATTTTATAGCAGCTTCATGGTATTATTATGTGCTCGTTGTAATTTTTATAGCTTTAGAATAGACTTAACATAAGGGTAGTTAAATGCTCTTTGTTTCAAATATACATTAAATCATTAGTAGAAATAGAGATATATCCTGCATTTGTAAAGCTAGGTGTTTGTTAGTTGAACCCATTACTTTACTTGATGAAGATGATAGTTCGCTTAGTATCTTAGTCATTAGAGCTAGCTTAGTAGTTTATCATGTGTATTCTTATTTTAGGAGCTGTTGTTGCTAAAATACTAAGTGTTGCATCATCATCGCATGAATGTAGAGAATGAGTTGGCGGAGATCATGACCATCAGAGATCATGAGTTTGAGGAGGTGATCGAGGAGTACGAGGAGGAGGTCCTCGTGTAGGAGGAGGTCCTGAAGCTACCACTGACTGACTGAGCTAACACCGCGCCTGCCTAAGGCAAGTCCCAGAGCATAACCCTTATTTTGAATAATCACTAGATATATATGTGATGTGCATTTACGTTACAGGCTTATTATTGAAACTACATGTATAGATAAACCTACCTATGAGTCCTACTAGCATAGGTCGAGTAGCTGCTATGCTTAGGCTATCGGTAACATGAGTAACCTGCCATTACTCATAATAGGTGATTATTATTATTACTCTCATAATAAAATGGTGAAAGGAAATGGAGACTGGGCAGGGATATGGTACGGGTATTGGTGGGGGTAACAGGTTGTGTCCCGCGACCAACGGGGCATAGCTTGGTTACACTTTTTTCCCTATCCGTGTTAGTTAAGGACCGGCCATTGCATTAGATTCTAGTCAGATCATAGACTTATTATCCTGAGCACATACTTGCTTATGGGAGCGGGAAGGCTCATTGCTCTCTTGTCGTGGGTTCTGGCTCTTTCTGGACTGACTGATAGGAGGCAAGGATGGTGGAGGTCTAAGCACCACACTGATTCCGGGACTTAGGTGTGGGGGCTTGGAGTCCAAGTTTGGATGGGGACCTAGACCCCTTGACAGGAGAGTGGTGGGTTGGTCCTGCTTGTGCCTGGGGTATAAGCAGGGTGTGCATTTCGGGGTACCCAGCTGGGCTACATTGGTTTATGAATCGCCGTATAATACGGTACGACTTGTCTATGATCTAGCACTGTAGTAAGAACTAGAAGATGAAAGATGGTGAAATAGATCTGATTGCTCAACTCTTGCTTGAAAGTAGAACAGGTGCTTACATAGAATGGTTAGCTAATGAACTAATCATGACTGTTAATAAAACATACATAAGGATTCACTACTAGTAATGTTTATTGCAAAAAGGAAACCCATCAAACCATAAAGCCTATCATATCCTTTGGAGTCAGGAAAGTATTCCCACTAGTTGGGTAAGTCTTGCGAGTACATTGTGTACTCAGGATTTATTTACCCCTGTTGCAGGTGCAGCTTGAGGAATGGCTATTGTGTGGAGGATTCTTCTGGTGGGAATGGATGGATCTTTGTATTATACCGTTAGATGTTTATTTTAATTCCGTTGTTTAAATTCCGCACTCTGAACTTGGTACTATAATAATGTATTTCTAATAACTCTTGTTGTATGAAATGGACTAAGTATTGTAAACTCATTCTCATTATTAGATCCTAGAGGAAAAACGTGGATTGTTCGAGTTCTCCCTTGGGGTGTGCTCGATGGAACCGTTCGATGTAGCCAGCTTTCGGGGTGCTTAGTATCTGGTGTAAGACAGGCACCTTCGAAAGCATGCTATTCCAGGCGGTTCTGCCACAGCGCCAACCTCTCTTGTGGCAGTGGCTCCTCTAGAGCGGTTCCTCTAGCGAAAGAGGGGGTGGGTGATGCAAACACGGAGGCCCGCCCTGTCGGCACATCCACGAAGGACACCTCGAGTGCGCCCCCTTCCGTCCATCCCATCGTGGACATGGCCACCAGCACGGATGATGGCTCCAGCCAAGCCGCCTCCGCCTGCAATGTCGAGGACATGGCCAGCCGCGTTGCACCCACCACTTGGGCCTCGGACATGCCCTCCTCCACATGCTCTCCCATGGACACAGCCATCGGCTGCGCCTCCCCGGTTGACATCGAGGCCACCCCAACGCCACTCATGCTCACCACCGGTGCGGCGACAACCGGTTCCTAGCGCCCTTGTCGGAGGAGGATCTTTTTTGGAGCAAGCCGCAGGAGAGTACCACTTCCTCCGATGCTGCAAGGGACATGGCGGTCAGTTCACTGCAAAAATTCATTAAGACAAAAGGACAAAAAAAACCTTGACTCACCTTGACGCCATCACACGAGGACATTTTGTGCCAGCTTGCCCGACCTCGACTGCTCCTCGTCGGCATGCTACCACTTCGAGCCCTCCCTTAGCTCAGAGGTGAAAGGTCCTAATGGCTAGAGGGGGTGAATAGCCTATAAAAATTTCTACAACAACACTTAGCAAACCAGTTAGACAAATATGAGGCGAAGCGAGTGTTGCGCTAGCCTACTAAAAATACAAGCCACCTACCACAATTCTAGTTTATATAGTCTCTATCCACACAATGGTTATGTCACTATACTAAGTTAGTGTGCTCTCAAAGGCTAACTAAAGAGCCACACTAACCAAACTAACAAGCTCTCATGACTAGCTACACTAAATAGCTTGACAACTAGTTTGCGGTAATGTAAAGAGAGAGAGCAAGATGGTTATACCACCGAGTCAAGGAATGAACCAATCAATCACAAGAATGAATACCAATGAAGACCAATCACCTTAGAATTAAATGATGGCACAATGATTTTTACCGAGGTTCACTTGCTTGCCAGCAAGCTAGTCCTCGTTGTGGCGATTCACTCACTTGGAGGTTCACGCGCTAATTGGCATCACATGCCAAACCCTCAATAGGGTGCCGCACAACCAACACAAGATGAAGATCACATAAGCCACAAGCAATTTACTAGAGTATCTTTTGGCTCTCCACCGGAGAAAGGTCAAGAACCCCTCACAATCACCACGATCAGAGCCGGAGACAATCACCAACCTCTGCTCGCCGATCCTCGCTGCTCCAAGCCATCTAGGTGGCGGCAATCACCAAGAGTAACAAGCGAATCACGCAGCGAAACACGAACACCAAGTGCCTCTAGATGCAAACACTCAAGCAATGCACTTGGATTCACTCCCAATCTCACAAAGATGATGAATTAATGATGGAGATGAGTGGGAGGGCTTTGGCTAAGCTCATAAGGTTGCTATGTCAATGTAAATGGCCAAGAGAGTGAGCTAGAGCCAGCCAATGGGCTTAAATAGAAGCTCTCACAAAATAGAGTCATTGTACCCCTTCACTAGGCACTGCTTGGGGTGACCGGACGCTCCGGTTAGATCGACCGGACGCACCCTGCTAGCGTCCTATCAACAGATGCCTGCCACATCATCCCTCTCTTCAAATACTGAGCACCCGATTCCAATGGTCAAGTGATGACCGGACGTAGCCCAGTGCCATGACCGGACATAGGCCCCCAGCGTCTGGTCACTTCTAGTAAGGTTCCAGTCATGACCGGATGCGTCAGATGGATCACGACCGGACATAGAACCCCAGCGTCCGGTCACTTCCAGTAAACCTCCACTCGCGAACAGACACATCCGGTCATCCTGATCGGACTCACCTAGCGTCCAGTCACTCACTATCTCCTCTATATGTTGCCATGTTAGCAGGACCGGACGCACCCCGCTAGCGTCCGGTCATGAAGTAACCTAGCGTCCGGTCGAAGACCAACGCCAGCATCTTCACTGCTTCCACTGATCGGATGCTCTGGTCTAGTTGAGACTAGCGTCCGGTGCACTCTGTGAAACCCTATCTTTTTTGTATAGGGCATTGGTGGCATTGTCGGACTGTCCGCACTCTACGGGTGGACACTCCGTCGGTGAAGTTTCGAACCCTTGCTCCCAAGTGCTAAACACAATGTGTATCACCTTTGTGCATGTGTGTTAGCATATTTTCACAAACATTTTCAAGGGTGTTAGCACTCCACTAGAACCTAAATGCATATGCAATGAGTTAGAGCATCTAGTGGCACTTTGATAACCATATTTTGATACGAGTTTCACCCCTCTTAATAGTATGGTTATCGATCCTAAATGTGATCACACTCTCTAAGTGTCTCAATCACTAAAACAAAATGGTTCCTACCACTTATACCTTTGCCTTGAGCCTTTTGTTTTTCTCTTTCTTCTTTTCAAGTCTAAGCACTTGATCATCACCATGGCATCACCATCATCATGTCAAGATCTTTATTTGCTTCACCACTTGGAATGTGCTACCTATCTCATGATCACTTTGATAAATAAGGTTAGCACTTAGGGTTTCATCCATTCACCAAAACCAAACTAGAGCTTTTAAGAGGGCTCGGACAAATCAGAACGGTCGCCTCCCGCCGACTCTAGAGGCGCCGCCGAGGGCTCAGATGGAGCGGGGTGACCAGCATTCCACCAGCTTCGGGGCCGCCATCGAAGGCCCAGACAAGGCGAGGCGGCTTGATTCCACTGGTTTTGAGGCCGCCGTCGAAGGTCCAGACGGGGCAGGGCATTTTGATTTCGCCAGCTCCGGGGGCGCGTCCTTCCCCTCCTTCCTCGTGGCATGCCATAGGATGGGCCCCACTTGTGGCGAAGGTGGGCCCTCTCTCCTGATGTCCAGATCATCCCATGGGATGGGCGATATGGAGCCGTCATCCTCCTCCTCTTCTTCTTCTTCCTCCTCTTCTTCCGATGAATCTTGACGCCGCTTCCCTCGCTGTAGCTTCGCCCACTGCTTCGACCGTTGTTTCTTCTCCTCGTCGTCCTTCTTCTTCTTCCTTTGTTCGTTTGTGGCATAGTTCATTGCCCTCATGGCCGCGTGCTCTAGCAATGGCGTGAAAGAGTCCTGGAAGACTAACCCCGTCGATAGCACGATGAAGCCCGCATTCGGCCGTATCATGGGATGCCCTAGGATCGAGAACACGGCATCGGCCTCCCCTATGGCCTCCTTGATGCGCTGCATGACCTTGCTGTCATAGAGCAGCCCCTAGGGGAGTGTCGTCCTGACGAGCTGTGCGCCGGGCATCATCCTATACAGCGGGAGGACACGCGCCATCAGGGGCGCCACCCTCCTCGCGTGATACCCCTAATTACGCAGGCCCCGCAGAGGCCGTGGGTCTTCAGGAACACGATGACCTCGAGGAGGTCGTGCATCCTCTTCTTCTCCTTGATGGGTGGCCCCCATGGCCACGACGACGATACCTCCTTGACCAGGCGCCCAGAGAAGATTGGCAAGAGAGCGGCGGGGTCGTTCTTTAGGTAGAACCAATGCGAGTGCCACCCCTTGTTGGATCTAGAGAGTTGGTAGGGCATGTACTTAGCCACCCGCTACCCTCAGAGGTGGATGCCCGCACATCCCATTGGCATCGAGGTCTCCCCGCCTCTCTCCTTCTTGATCAAAGAGATGGAGAAGAAATATCTCCACAGCTCGAAGTGGGGCTCGATCCCCAGGTACCCCTCGAACATCACGATAAAGGCCATGATATGCTAGATCCCATTGGGGTTCAAGTGTTGCAGTTCGATCTAATAGTGGTGCAGTAGACCCTAGAAGAATGGGTGGGAAGGAACCACGAGTCCACACTCATGGAAGGACGTGAAGGAGACGATGCAGCCATCGTATGGCGCCGGCGCATCCTCATGGCCGGGCAAGAGCCACTCCGCTGCATCGATCCTCCCGCGGAGAAGACCACTCTTGATGAGGCCCTCCATGAGTGCATGGGTAACATCAGAGAGGTACCATGAATCCATGGAGGATGGAGGCAGCTGCGGAGAAGCAAAGGCAGCAGAAGAAACAGAGAAGGTAAGGCTATGGTTTTGGTGTGCAGAAACGTGAAGGGGGAGGCCGCTATTTATAGGATGGAGCGAGGTGACGAGGCGAACCATCCGCTTAGAATCACATGCTTGATGCGCCACGTCAAGTCACCTCCCTTTGGAGATCGTGCGCACACTATCTCTAGCCACGCCCTCGAAGGACACACCGAATGATGGTTTACCCGGTCGATGGGCCAAGAATCATTACAGGTAAGGAGGGATACAGAGCTAAAAATGCTCCTATGGCCCATTTAAGACAAGGAGTTTGAAGGCTAGCCCACCGACGGGTTCACAACCGCTCCGGGGCACCCTTAGAGCGAGGGGTAGAACAGGACGGGCCCACAAGCAGCCAGTACCCAGGCGAACGAGCTACGGGCATCCTGTCCCATGTTTGAGTCTTGGTCGCTTCCTAGTCCGTGGTTATTTCTCGAAGAAAGGCAACGAGCCCTTGGGACCGGCCAAACAGGCCCAAGAACTATATGGATTGGCCGCCAAGAGTCTAGAGTCGGTCACCAGCTGACCCATGCCGGACCCCCATGAACGGGAAGCCAGGGGCCCACTCGGACTAGCCCATTAACGGCTCATCGAGCACCATGTTTTGTCCATCGAGGAAAAACATGGCATGGCTCAGCCCCTCTATTTTATCAAAAAACGCTTGAGAGATGGCGATCACAAAGACGAGCCGACCCTCGACCGGACCCCTGCTACGCATGGGGGCTCAAGGGAAGTTAGACTCGCAAGGAGACCGAACGCATGGTTGCAGTACGACGACGGACCTATCGAATCCTAAGGAACCAAAATCAAGAAAAATCTTCCTGACCTCCCGAATGCTATGGTTACATACCCCCAAGAAGACCGATCGCGACAAAAGGGAATCACCATCCTACTAGGACACACCATGGGCTACAAAAAGAAGGCCAAGGCCCTCAGAATCCTCCTGTCCGGAAAAGCCTTGTCGACAGAATATGCTCGGTAGTCCACCGAGGGATATCCCGCGATGGTAGATTTGTCAGTGGGGGTGCACGTAATCAGGAACCGGATGGTGACACAAGGCGCAGAGACAGCGATTTAGACAGGTTCGAGCCATCTGATCGACGTAATACCCTACGTCCTGTGTCTTTGGTGTATTGTATTGATCTGTATGTAGATAGATCTAGATGGATCGTCTATGTATCTCTTCGCTAGGGGACCCCTGCCTCTCCTTATATAGTCTGGAGGGACAGGGTTACAAGTAAAGTAGACTATTTGGTAGTATACAATGTCTTACGATGCACGCCGAACAGCGCCATGCACGCCTTGATCTTGTGGGCCGGGCCACCTCCGATGGTGCGGCCCATGTCTTGGGGGCCATACCCCCACAGCTAGTCCCCGAGCCTGACAGTAGATGATGTAGTCATGTGGTGCCAGGGTCAGAAAGTAGAAGACCAGCCGAGCAGGCAGCCAGTCCCTAGGCGTAGCCTCGAGATGAGAACAAGCACATTCACCGCAAGGTGAAGTGTGCCCACTTAGTCCCCGAGCCTGCTGAAAGATGAAGAATGAATCTTGTAGCAGGGTCAAAGAAAAAGAAAGCTTGGCGACGTCGTCTAACATGCGCATATCAAGACCCCAGACGTGCCACCCAAGATAAGCACCCTGATCCGAATAGCATGGAGCAGCTTGATAGCACACCGATGAGACATAGCAAGATCCGAGCACCAAGGAGTCCCCGGCGTAGTTGGCGATGATCAAGCACCGAGGAATCCCCGGTGTAGGCGGCGATGTCTGAGCACCGAGGAATCCCCGATGAAGCTGGCGAGGTGCGAGCACCGAGGAGCGAGGAGTCCCTGGCATAGGCGGCGATGTCCGAGCACCGAGGAGTCCCTGACGAAGCTGGCGATCTCCGAGCACCGAGGAGCGAGGAGTCCCCGGCGTCGCTGGCAATGTCCGAGCACCGAGGAGCGAGGAGTCCTCGGCATAGGCGGCAATGTCTGAGCGCTGAGGAGCGAGGAGTCCTCGGCGTCGCTGGCGATGACCAAGCACCAGGGAGATAGGAGTCACCGACGAAGCTGGCGATGACCGAGCACCGAGGAGGGAGGAGTCCTCGGCGTCGTAGGCGATGTCCGAGCACCGAGGAGTGAGGAGTCCCCGGTGTCACTGGCGATGTCCGAGCACTGAGGAGCGAGGAGTCCCCGGTGTCGCCGACGATGATCGAGCACCGAGGAGTGAGGAGTCTCCGGCGTCGCCGGCGATGACCGAGCACCGAGGTGTCCCCGGCATAGGCGGCGATGTCCGACCACCGAGAAGTTCCCAGCGAAGCTGGTGATGTCCGAGCACCGAGGAGTCCTCGGCGTAGGCGGCGAGGTCCGAGCACCGACGTAGCTGACGACGGCCATGTGGTGAAGTGTGCCCACTTAGTCCTCGAGCACGAAGTATCCGTGCGCCGAGGAGTAATCGACGTAGCTGGCGATGAAGCATGAGTGATGAACAGTCTGATCAACTGGTCGGCGGCGAAGTGAGCATTGAGTAGAAGCGACCAGCGAACAGTCCGAGCCTGGTCAGCGACGGAGTCGATGATCCTAGCGGTCCGACCAGTTGATTGGTGGTGAAGTCCGAGCACCAGGTGATCCGATCACCTAGACAATGATCCCGCAATGCAAATATATAGAACGGGTAGTACATGACGCACAAATAAATAAACTCTAGAGAAAAATCAGCAATGGTGATGAAACGGCGTATGTAGTTCAGCGATCAGTTGGCGTGAAAATATATTTATGTTTAATATAAACCGTCCGAATAGTTAGTGTGTAGCTGAGTCTCTAGCCCTAGCTAGCCCATAGTCCATAACGTCGAGCGCGGAGCCCGTGCACGTGTAGGAGGAACAGGCATCGCTAAGGAGCCGCTGCCGACCACCCATAACGTAGAGGGCAGACGCTCGTGCATGTGTAGGGAGGAGCCGGAGACAGGGCCATCTCTGGAGGCGTCCAAGCATCAACATGACTGTTCGAGGGTTCAGAAAATCGTTTGGAGAGCAAACATGGAGAAAACAGCTCGGAGAAACATTATGGCGATATACGGAGATTAGAGAATATTTAGAAGAATATTAAAATGTGACTTAGCTTTAGGCAGAAAGTCTGGTCGGCGGCGTATGGCGTTATCTGGTCGGTGTTGACAGCGAGCACCTAGCGGGCGGTGAGTTGTTGGTGAAGGTGACCTCGGAGGTGGTTCCGAGATCGGATCTGCTGTCGCGGGGGCTGATGTAGCCAGCGATGAATCATCGTCGTGGACTGGCATGGATCTCCATGAGATTGATGACGAGAACGCGCTATTGATTTATGGTCCATCTGGCTCACCATGGATCAAGCGCACACCACTACCTGGCGCACCAACTATCGACAGAATATCATTGGTAGTCCACCAAGGGGTATCATACGATGGTAGATTTATTGGTGGGGGTGCGCGTAATCAGGAACCGGATGGTGACACAAGGCGCAGAGACAGTGATTTAGATAGGTTCGGGCCGTCTGATCGACGTAATACCCTACGTCATGTGTCTTTGGTGTATTGTATTGATATGTATGTAGATAGATCTAGATGGATCGTCTATGTATCTCTTCGCTAGGGGACCCCTGCCTCTCCTTATATAGTCTAGAGGGACAGGGTTACAAGTAAAGTAGCCTATTTGGTACTATACAATGTCTTGCGGTGCACGCCGAGCAGCACCATGCACGCCTTGATCTTGTGGGCTAGGCCACCTCCGATGGTGCGGCCCATGTCTTGGGGGCCATACCCCCACAGCTAGTCCCCGAGCTTGACAGTAGATGACATAGTCATGTGGTGCCAGGGTCAGAAAGTAGAAGACCAGCCGAGCAGGCAGCTAGTCCCCGGGCGTAGCCTCGAGATGAGAACAAGCACATTCACCGCAAGGTGAAGTGTGCCCACTTAGTCCCCGAGCCTGCTGGAAGATGAAGAATGAATCTTGTAGCAGGGTCAAAGAAAAAGAAAGCTTGCCAACATCGTCTGACATGCGCGTATCAAGACCCTAGACACGCCGCCCAAGATCAGCACCCTGATCCAAACAACATGGAGCAGCTTGATAGCACACCAATGAGACATAGCAAGATCCGAGCACCGAGGAGTCCCTGGCATAGTTGGCGATGACCGAGCACCGAGGAATCCCCGGCGTAGGCGGCGATGTCCGAGCACCGAGGAATCCCCGACGAAGCTGGCGAGGCATGAGCACCGAGGAGCGAGGAGTCCAAGGCATAGGCGGCGATGTCCGAGCATCGAGGAGTCCTCGATGAAGCTGGCGATGTTCGAGCACCGAGGAGCGAGGAGTCCTCGGCGTCGCTGGCGATGTCCAAGCACCGAGGAGCGAGGAGTCCCCGGCGTAGGCGGTGATGTTCGAGCATCGAGGAGCGAGGACTCCCCAGCGTCGCTGGCGATGACCGAGCACCGGGGAGAGAGGAGTCATCGGCGTCGCTGGCGATGACCGAGCACGGCGGAGCGAGGAGTCCCCGGCGTCGCTGGCGATGTCCGAGCACCGAGGAGCGAGGAGTCCCCGGCGTCGCTGGCGATGACCAAGCACCGAGGAACGAGGAGTCCCCGGTGTCGCTGGCGATGACCGAGCACCGAGGAGCGAGGAGTCCCCGGCGTCGCTGGTGATGACCGAGCACCGAGGAGCGAGGAGTCCCCGGCGTCGCTAGCGATGTCCGAGCACGGAGGAGCGAGGAGTCCCCGGCGTCGCTGGCGATGTTCGAGCACCGAGGAGCGAGGAGTCCCCGGCGTCACTGGTGATGACTGAGCACCGAGGAGTGAGGAGTCTCCGGCGTCGCTGGCGATGACCGAGCACCAAGGAGTCCCCAGCGTAGGCGGCTATGTTCGAGCACCGAGGAGTTCCCGGTGAAGCTGGCGATGTCTGAGCACTGAGGAGTCCTCGGTGTCGGCGGCGAGGTCCGAGCACCGACGTAGCTGACGACGGCCATGTGGTGAAGTGTGCACACTTAGTCCTCAAGCACGAAGTATCCATGCGCCGAGGAGTAACCGACGTAGCTGGCGATGAAGCATGAGCGACGAACAGTCTGGTCAACTGGTCGGCGACGAAGTGAGCATTGAGTAGAAGCGACCGACGAACAGTCCGAGCAACTGGTCGGCGATGGAGTCGATGATCCTAGTGGTCTGACCAGTTGATCGGTGGTGAAGTTCGAGCACCAGGTGATCCGATCACCTGGACGATGATCCTGCAATACAAATATATAGAACGGGTAGTACATGACGCACAAATAAATAAACTTCAGAGAAAAATCAGCAATGGTGATGAAACGGCATATGTAGTTCGGCGATCAGTTGGCGTGAAAATATATTTATGTTTAATATAAACCGCCCGAACAGTTAGTGTGTAGCTGAGTCTCCAGCCCTAGCTAGCCCATAGTCCATAACATCAAGCGCGGAGCCCATGCACGTGTAGGAGGAACAGGCGTGACCAAGGAGCTACTGCCGACCACCCATAACGCAGAGGGCAGACGCTCGTGCACGTGTAGGGAGCAGCCAGAGATAGGGCCGTCTCTGGAGGCATCCGAGCATCAATAGGACTGTTCGAGGGTTCGGAAAATCGTTTGGAGAGCAAACATGGAGAAAACAGCTCGGAGAAACATTATGGCGATATACGGAGATTAGAGAATATTTAGAAGAATATTAAAACGTGACTTAGCTTTAGGCAGAAAGTCTGGTCGGCGGCGTATGGCGTTATCTGGTCGGTGTTGATAGCGAGCACCTAGCGGGCGGTGAGTTGTTGGTGAAGACAACCTCGGAGGTGGTTCCGAGATCGGATCTGCTATCGCAAGGACTGATGTAGCCAGCGATGAATCGTCATCGTGGACTGGCATGGATCTCCACGAGATTGATGACAAGAACGCGCTGTTGATTTGAGGTCCATCTGGCTCGCCATGGATCAAGCGCACACCCCTACCTAGCGCGCCAACTGTCGACAGAATATGCTCGGCGGTCCACCGAGGGGTATCCCGCGATGGTAGATTTGTCGATGGGGGTGCGCGTAATCTGGAACCGGATAGTGACATAAGGCGCAGAGACGACGATTTAGACAGGTTCGGGCCGTCTGATCGACGTAATACCCTACGTCATGTGTCTTTGGTGTATTGTATTGATCTGTATGTAGATAGATCTAGATGGATCGTCTATGTATCTCTTCGCTAGGGGACCCCTGCCTCTCCTTATATAGTCTGGAGGGACAGGGTTACAAGTAAAGTAGCCTATTTGGTACTATACAATGTCTTGCGGTGCACGCCGAGTAGCGCCATGCATGCCTTGATCTTGTGGGCTGGGCCACCTCCGATGGTGCGGGCCATGTCTTGGGGGCCATACCCCCACAAGCCTCCAAAGGAGTATTCTACTCCTCCGTAGGCACGGGGGCTACCGTCGGGTATCGTTATTAGGGATACCCAAAGCAAGGAAGTTAGCGCCCACGCTGACTCCCCCGGATGGCTCGAAACGTATTAAAAGGTCTCGCCTGACCCCTTGTGTGCGGGCTCCGTCTCACCCGACCCTAAGGTCACGGGCTCCGTCTCGCCTGACCTTTAGGCCATGGGTCCGCCATATCCGACTCCTTGGGTGCGGGCTTTGTCTCGCCCGACCCCAAAGTCACGGGCTCCGTCTCGCCCGACCTTAAGGCCATGGGTCCGTCTCGCCTGACCCCTTGGGTGCAGGCTCCGTCTCGCCCGACCCCAAGGTCGCGGGCTCTATCTCGCCCGGCCTTAAGGCCATGAGTCCACCTCGTCCGACCCCTTGGGTGCGGGCTCCGTCTCGCCCGACCCCAAGGCTGCGGGCTCCGCCTCGCCTGACCCCTTGGGTGCGGGCTCCGTTTCGCCCGATCCCAAGGACGCGGGTTCCATCTCGCCCAAGGTCACGGGCTCCATCTCGCCCGACCTCGATGACGCGGGTTCCGTCTTATCCGACGTGGACCCATACCGCCACCAACCACTATAGGTCCAAGCATATGGGCCTGGGTCAAAACTCTGACGCTAGAAAAGAGGCTGGCATGCCTCGATGTAACCCGTGGTCGTGACGGGCCATACCTGACGTTTCACATCAAGAACAGTGTCGAGCGTGCCGGTACTGTTCTGCCTAATCCTCGTATGGACGCTGACAGACGTGTCAGTTCACCACGACGTCCGCGCGGGACGGAGTGGAACGCCATGACCGGCAGGTGATGCCTGCGCATGGCACCAGTGACGAACAGGGCCGCGACATGGAGTCGTCCCTGTTGACCTCTACAGGATCGGCGGGACCCGCATGCAGGAGAAGAAGGACCCGGCAATCCTGAAAGCCTTCTTCTCTCTCTCGTTCTTCTTCTTTTTCTCCTCTATAACCCGCGCTTTCCCTTCGCCTTTAAAGTGGAAGCAGGGCGCCTCAACAAGGGGATGGACAATCAACACGAGACAACTAAACACAAGAGCACGACACGAACACACGGCTGAGCGGCAAGCGAGCTCTCAGCACCCGATTCACTCCTTCCATCAAAGACTTGGGATCATTTCCCTCTCTCGCCTGTTTGTAACCCCTACTGCAAACCAAGTGCCGGTAACACGAGCAACATCGAACTGGACGTAGGGATGTTCCGCCCGAATCAGTATAAATCCTTGTGTCCTCCGAGCACACCATCCGAGTCTGACGCACAAATACAAATTTACTCGTCAGTGGTCCGAAAACACCGACAGGTACGTTTGATCATTCTGTTTCAGGAAATCTGAATTTGAAGTATACAGATTTTTCCCTTTAGCATTAACTGGATGTGCTGTGTCTCCCTCAAGCTTCAGAGAACGAAGATAATTTTCCAGAAAAAATACAGAGACAGAGATGGGGCATTGGTCAGTCCCAAACACATTATCATGCCTGTGGTGCCAGATTCTCCAGAACAGCAGCATCAATTTAACTCTGATGTCTTTGTTGGCGCTATTAAGAAGTGCAAGAATCCAATCGGGTCCTGTATAAGTGAAGGCAGAATCTTCAGGGAGGTTCCATGACTGACGTAAAGCATGTCTAAGCGCCGATGCAAAAGTGCAGCGAACCATGCCGTGATGACCATCTTCAGGTTCCATTCCACAAATTGGGCAGGTTGCATCATATATAAGGTGGTGGCGCAGCCTGTTTGATTGGACCCCCGAACCATTATGGGCTAGTTTCCAAATAAATTTTTTTAACTTTTGTGGCACCGGGGTTTTCCATATTGCGTCATAGATTTTCCAATCAGCAGACATGCTAGTCCTACAGTTGTTCTTAGATCTTCCCTCCAATGCAAGTTTATAAGCACTTCTGACAGAGAAAATACCGTTGTTTTCATAGTGATCCATCTATCAAAAGAAAAGTAAACATGTATCACTATGTACCAGGTAATTGAGCTATGAGTGTTTTTTCGTAGGGACGAAGAAAGCTTTTTCTTTGACATAAATAGTATAAAGATAATATGATCTTGCTTATAAGGGAAACTAAACATGAAAACCATACATCTAGGGATACAAGCCCCGTACAACTTGGGTTAATAG
Source organism: Miscanthus floridulus (assembly GCF_019320115.1). Classification (NCBI taxonomy): domain Eukaryota; kingdom Viridiplantae; phylum Streptophyta; class Magnoliopsida; order Poales; family Poaceae; genus Miscanthus; species Miscanthus floridulus. The sequence goes on from NC_089580.1 coordinate 26,785,225, forward strand.
ATAACACATAAATTTGGTCCACAAATCGTGTAAAGTAGGGTTGACACAGGGTCCTTTTTAGATGCCTCGGTGGTGGTCAGGGAAGAATTCACTAGTCTGGAGATTTTGGAAGCAATGGCCTTTAGAGAGGGTTTAGCTCTGATCATCGATCTTTACCTATGGTGTTCAAGGTAGCGAGTGGTTACTTAAATGTCATGAGCCCTGAAAGAACTAGGATGAGACCAACATTAGTTGGCTTTCACAGTACTAAATTTGCGCCTGAAGGAAGAACGTCGAACGCTGATGCTCATCATTTAACAAGACAATCCATTTATGATGCTATATGTAGGCATGTATGATTGTCTCTAACTTCATAGTCTTGTCAAAAAAAAAAACTTCGAGTCCAAAGATCAAATAACTAGGCTAACAATCTAATCACTCGGCACCACAGACCGCCTAAGAGAGCAACACTATAAGCGTGATGTGTGTCTATAGTGTACTTAATTGAGTATGCATGCGTATATAAATGTTTACGTCTGTGTTATCGCAAAAGAAAACATCAAGGTAGATTCGTATGTGACATGGGTCATCACACAATGATCAAGCCGCAGATCCCTAATCACTCGTCATTCTCATAAATAAAGCTGAAAAAAAATCCAAGTGGGCACACACTAGGCCTCTTGGAGTGGGCGACACGCCGCATCGGCACCTAGTACTCGACTGCTACCGGGGACGGTAGGGTGGAAGCAGGCGCCTGTCCCAGTCGCGTCCGTCCCCCGGCTTGTTGGCCTGTGCCATGTCCCATACTCCCCATGTGAATGTGAATTGTGATCACCATTCATCAGTCATTCACCCGCACCCGCACAGCGCTACGCAACAACAAAAGCAGGTCCGCTCGTCTCTCTCGTCTCGTCTCCCTCCCTCCCGCGGCTCGGCTCGGCTCACCTCACCTCACTCCCCCTCGTGCGTCGCCTCGCTGCCGCGTCAGGCCAGCGCGTGAGGCGTGACTGGGCTCTCTTCGGCGCGCGCACCGAGGGGCGGCGGCGGCGATGGGGAAGAATATGCGCATCAAGACGGTGCCCAAGGGCAACCGTGCCCCCCTCCTCGGCGACGGGGTAGGCCCGCACCGCAGCCTCTCCTCTCTCTCTCTCTCTGCCTCCCAGCCGCAGGCTCCTATTCGAATTTGGTTTCTGATGGTTGCGCTTGGAATTTGGTTTCTGATGATCGAGCTGGTGCTTGCGGTGCGTGCAGGAGACGTCAAGGGCGCTCACCGACCTGGAAGAGGGCAGCAACGTCCAGGTTAGGCGCCCAGCCCCTGCCCTCCTATCCCTTCCTTTCTCCATCTGCCGCACAAGAACAAACCTCCGAATTACAACCGCCGGCTGCATAACTAATCCTCGCCTTTTTTTTTGGTACAATTGGAATTCTCTCAGCCAGCGAACGTCGGGTTCTGTCGGGTCATCAAACTTGTGAGTGAGCGCTTCTCTCTTCGATTTTTTAGCTCTTTCTCTTGTGGTGATGTTGGGCATGCTGAAGCTGAACGGATGAGCACGGGTTTGCAGGCCAAGCATGACGCCGGGAAGCTGGTCCTCGCCACTATGGCGCTGCTCGTCGCCTCCCTCAGCAACCTTCTCGTTGTAGGTACCTGCCACTTGTTGGAAAGAAAACTATTGATGCTAATGGTTTTTTTTTCGGTAACCTTTTCACTTTTTGGAACAAGGATAGCTGCTAAGCCCTTTCCTGCCTTCAAGAGGGCTTGAGCACAGCATGCAGAAATCTGGTTCCTCTGTTAGTAATTAGCATGCATGTTGAATTAAATTCAGCTAGCACCACAAGTCTTGGTGGAATTGAAATAAGTCGAGTCTCTAGATATTTGGAGGCTTTTGTTCAAACTGTTGCTATTATGAATCAGTGTCCAGTGATGAGTAGAATACCACCACTTTCAGGGCAATTGTTATTTTCTTTCTTGAAGAGGTCATGAAACATTTGTTTTCATGTTGTAATGCATGGATCATATTGTGATGTCCTACAGCCGAAATATGGTGGCAAGATAATTGACATTGTGTCAAGAGATGTTCGGCGACCAGAAGATAAGGCGCAAGCCCTGGAGGATGTGAAGGGCACAATTTTGTACATTGTGACAATCGTTTTAGTCGGGTATCTTTTTTTCTCTGAAAAATTGACTTTGAGAAACCATCAGGATGCTGTATACTGAAACTTTACAATCTTCTGTTTATTCACTTTATGTTTACTGGATCTGAGTTATGCCGCAATCTTATTTTGTACTAATTAAACCATATTCACTAAATACTTTTTCAAATTTTTTTCTTGAACAGATACTTTCTCATTTAGAAAACAGGGTTCTGCTTATGTAATATACCGAGTTGGTTTTTTTTTGGCGGATGCTTTGAATCATTAAAAACCATGTCTTACCTTGTTTCAGTTCAGTTTGCACGGCTCTTCGGGCATGGCTATTCAATTCTGCTAGTGAGAGAGTAGTCGCTCGACTAAGGAAGGACTTGTTCAGTCATCTCATAAACCAGGCAAGCAAGTTTCTTCTATCCAAAGTTTATCACGTATAGTTCTCCATACAGCAACATTCTTACTAGTAAGGATTGTGCCGCCGCAGGAAATAGCGTTTTTTGATGTGACTAGAACAGGAGAGCTCTTAAGCAGGCTTTCTGAAGATACACAAATAATAAAGAATGCTGCTACAACCAACCTATCAGAGGCACTGCGCAATGTCACTACTATAGCTATTGGTCTTGGTTTTATGTTTTCAACTTCATGGAAGTTAACATGTAAGTAATATGTTTGTACTCTATATATAGAACTCAGTTGGCATTTTATTCTGATTTGGAAGGCTATTGTGCTCAGAAGCTTTATATGCTTAGCTGAACTTCACAAAGGAACATGGCTGAGCATGTGATAATTGTCAAACCATCAACATTTATTTGAGCATTTTTCTTTAATTTTGTGTAAACCCTCTGCATATGATCAAGTCAATCTCATTGGTTGCTATCTGCACAGTGCTGGCACTTGTAATTGTCCCCGTTATATCAGTTGCTGTGCGTAAATTTGGACGCTTTCTTCGTGAGCTTTCACATCAGACACAAGCTGCTGCAGCTGTAGCTTCATCCATAGCTGAGGTTTGTATATCAGAGCATCTTGTGGCTTGTGATTGACTAATGGACATGTGGAGGTTTCCACGAACCCTTTATTTGGTTACTGTCACCAAAAAGAAGCAAATTGATGTTTTGACTTTGGATTGCATGCATATAACAGAATCGTTTTTCCTTTCTATTTATGCCTTGATATAAGTCTATCTACTACCATTCAGGAATCGTTTGGTGCCATCCGCACAGTAAGATCCTTTGCTCAGGAATCTCATGAGATTTCACGCTATGGTGGAAAAGTAGAGGAGACACTTAAACTTGGTCTGAAACAAGCTGTGAGTGCCCTACCATTCATGTAAAATAGCACCACATTCCATAAATTAATGGTCTGATTCAATGCAAATCATTTGTAGAAAGTTGTTGGCTTATTTTCTGGAGGGCTTAATGCAGCATCAACCTTGTCAGTGGTTATTGTTGTTATTTATGGCGCCAACTTAACCATCAATGGCTACATGACAACTGGTTCTCTTACATCATTCATCTTATACAGCCTTACAGGTACTTTCCAGCTTAACAGTATTTATACTGAACCTAGCATCGTGCCTGATTTTGTCACTGTAAATTTTAAAGGAAGCATATAAGCGTTATTTACACAGGTTGGCACATTGGTTTTTAAATGTATAGTTTATGGTTTATTGATATTTATGAACAATTCAATTTCTTGTGTATGCAGTTGGTTCGTCAGTATCTGCCTTGTCAGGACTATACACAACTGTAATGAAAGCCTCTGGTGCAAGCCGTAGAGTTTTTCAACTTCTGGACCGTGTTTCCTCAATGACGAACTCTGGGGACAAATGTCCAATAAAGTTAGTTTCTTTGTCTATCAGCTTTCTAGAGTGGTTCTGCTTATTCAATAGCAGTGCGCAGTACCTTTAATTAATGACCATTCATTTTTTTTAGTGAAAAGGATGGGGAAGTTGAGCTTGATGATGTCTGGTTCGCATATCCTTCTCGCCCTTCTCATATGATTCTTAAGGTACCTCCCAGAATACTGTGCAACTGACATGGCCATTTACCAGATTTGACATTTTCCTTCCTTATATATAAACAGTGTACATATGTAAAGAGAAACTAGGAGCCTAGCTTGCACCAGCTTTCATCCATATTCTTGTGGGCTCTTCTGGGTTACCTGATTAGTGGCCTCTCTTTTTTGAAGGAATAACAATCCATTCCATTGTGTTTTTCCACGTTTTGTTTTATTCTAGTTCATTCCTCTGTGATCCCAGGTGAGAAGGCCATTGCAATTTTGTGAACACAGTTGGGGCTGTCGAGTGCCAACTCTATTTACTCTTATATTTATATTAGTCTGTGTACTTTAATGTAGGGCTGTAGGCAGAGATCTAGCCCTTTTCACTCTACAAGGAAAAAAAAATATAACGGCATACATGAGTTCACATTACAACATTAACAAAAGTTCTAACTTAGCTTTTGTTTCAAAAACATTGTGTTTTGACTGGTTCATATGGAACTTTTTAGGATGACATATATGGGAACTTCATCATTAGCTTGATTTTTTTTTTTGTGAGGACATTTGCTTGAATACCTTTCGATATTTAGAATCAATGCTACAGAGAGACGGGGATATTGATGAAGATGTTAGCCATAGAATCAAAGCAGGGTGGATGAAGTGGCGGCAAGCATCTGGTGTCCTATGTGACAAAAGGGTACCACAGAAGCTAAAAGGCAAGTTTTATAGGACGGTGATTAGACCTGCTATGTTGTATGGTGCAGAATGTTGGCCTACGAAAAGACGACATGTTCAACAAATAAGTGTCGCGGAAATGCGTATGTTGCGTTGGATTTGCGGTCATACAAGAAGGGATCGAGTTCGGAACGATGATATACGTGATAGATTAGGGGTAGCACCAATTGAAGAAAAGCTTGTCCAACACCGGTTGAGATGGTTTGGACATGTCCAACGGAGACCTCCAGAGGCACCGGTGCGTAGTGGAATCCTAAGCCAGGATAGTAACGTGAAGAGAGGCAGAGGAAGACCGAAGTTGACTTGGGTAGAGACAATAAAAGGAGACTTGAAAGGATGGAATATACCCAAAGACTTAGCCTTAGATAGGAGTGCTTGGAAGACAGCTATTCACGTGCCTGAACCTTGATTGCTTCTGTTGGGTTTCAACTCTAGCCTTCCCCAATTTGTTTGGGACTTAAAGACTTTGTTGTTGTTGTTGACATTTGCTTGAATAATCTTTGTTGTGCTAGTGTCTAGTTTTCGTCATGGGAGCATTGTAGTTATGCTTATGCTTGCTATCAACAATATTGCAGGGAATAACGCTAAAGTTAGCTCCAGGTTCAAAGGTTGCACTTGTTGGGCCAAGTGGTGGTGGTAAAGTAAGTTTTTTTTTTGCCCATATTAATTACATGACAAACTTTATCTTAAAGTAGAAGGTGTCTTCAAACTGCAGCCTCAATTATAACATTAACTTTTGCAGACCACAATAGCAAATTTGATTGAGCGGTTTTATGACCCTCTAAAGGGAAGGATATTGCTTAATGGAGTACCATTGGTAGAAATTTCACATCAATATCTTCACAGCAAGGTATGTCATGCAACTATTTTCTAGTTATATTGTGAAAAAAATATTATCTAAGTTAGGGTAGTGTCGCAAGGTTCACAATTCTGGTGGATGATGATACATTATTGTCCTGAACTGACTATAGCTAGTTCGATCCTTTCATTTGTGCCAAAATTTCATTTCATTGTTCCACCTAATAATCTGGATTCTGGTGAATCCAGTAATTTTGGCTACTTTAAGGCCTTGTTTGGATGCTATTCACATCAATCCACATGTGTTGAGGTGGATTAGAGTGGAAATTAGTTTAGTTTCCACCTCAATCCACCTCTACACAAACAAGCCCTAAACAGTAATTTGGAGTAGCACTGGTATGAAATTTGGTGAATTGGGGAATGTGAAAGTATTTTGGTTGGTAACTCAAACCAGCATTATCATCATCTGTTCAAAATTCAACTAGTAATGAGCACTTATAATTCTATAGTCTGTACTATGCAATGCTGAGTCGTGAGTGTTGAAAAAAAAGAAGCAACGACCCATCTAAATCTGTAGCTTGAACAAGAACCTATAGGTTTCTATTTCCAGTCGATTTTAATCATGACATGCCTATTTTAAACAGCCATGTGTCCTTTTTCCGAAAAAATAATATTTCTTTCATGGTTTTTCAGATTATTAATTGGAAAAAAAATCCAAATTGTAATTATGCTCAACATTCAGTTCACAAACCAACAAGCAAATCCAGAATTTGCTAGAGTTAAATGGAAGTCCTTGAAAAAGTTGTGCTATATGAGCTCTACAATAATGCAGTTTACCATGAGATTATTGTTCTGGCAAGTAGAATATCCTTATTTTTTTCCAAATGTTTATGGACTGATTTCAGGTAAGCATAGTCAGTCAGGAGCCTACACTCTTTAACTGCACCATCGAAGAGAATATTGCTTATGGATTAGAGGGCAAAGCGGACTTTGCTGACGTTGAGAGTGCAGCTGTAAGTATCTGCATTCAGAAACACTAGTGCACGACTGCAGGATTGTACATCCTTATCAACTATCTCTCTGATGCAGAAAATGGCGAATGCACACAGCTTCATATGTAGTTTTCCCGACCAATATAAGACTGTCGTTGGCGAGCGAGGGATCAGGTTATCCGGCGGGCAGAAGCAGAGGATCGCCATTGCGAGAGCTTTGCTTATGAACCCACGAGTGCTTCTCCTGGATGAAGCTACCAGTGCCCTGGATGCTGAAAGCGAATATCTTGTCCAGGTAAGCACGAACGGCCATCTCCTAAACTGCTGGTGCCAGCAAGAAACAAACAACACTCTTAAGTGCAACCCATCTGTGATAGTATCAGTCAAATGTGCTTTGTTTCTTGCTTGGCGAGCTGGAACGTGACGTTGGTTTTTCCCCTACATGTGCCACAGGATGCAATGGACTCTTTGATGAAAGGAAGGACTGTCCTTGTGATAGCTCACCGGCTCTCGACCGTCAAGAGTGCCGACACCGTCGCCGTCATCTCTGACAGCCAAATCGTGGAGAGCGGCACGCACGACGAACTCCTGGACCACAACGGGATATACACGGCCTTGGTGAAGAGGCAGCTGCAAGGGCCGAAGTTTGAGGCCACCAGCAGCATCAACGAGGCCAGCGAAATTGAAGCCGAACCCAGCAGTAATGGGCAATAGCTCCCCGCTCCTTAGGCAGACCACAGTTCATTTGAATCCACAGAAGTTGTATGTAACCCTGATCTTGGTGTATGCCACTGCGAATCACGCGAAACCATTGATATCACACGGTGCTACGGTTGGGGGGCAGGAGTACCTAATTCGCTAGTCCTACACATATATATGGTCCAGGACTCCAGGTTCGTGTTTATGCTGTGCTAATTTCTTGCTGGTGCACTAAGCGGACCCGAGTTGCATCACTTCGTTACACAACGACGTTGTGTACCTGAGTGACATTCGTTATTGTTTCTAAAACTTCTCTTCAAAACATGAAACCAAAGCATGCTGTGCCTTGAGATTTCGATTATGACTAGCTGCCGGCCCCTAAAAAACGTTAAACGTGTTGAGACAAACTCCTTGTGCCGTTCTCAAGTAGATGAGGGATCGATGTGTATAGTAAAACTTTATAGAGTTTGACCACTAATAACATTACAAATATATTAAGATTTTTAATATGAAATTATTAGTTCATCTCGAAAAATGCTTCCATTTTCATAGATAATCTATTTTTCCCTTTAGAATGACAATAGGTCTGTCTATTTATTAACATAATGCGTTTTCGTAGAAATTGCTAGTTAAATGGGATGTTGTTCAATCAGATTAATACATGTGCATGTACTTGTTCTCCGTATTTCCTTCTTTATACGTGCCAACGTTATTAGTCCCATCTTCCACTCATCCCTATTTGTCCCTCCATCAGCTACCGTAGTGCATAGCACCCCAATTACTCATGGCCCAGATGGCCAGATGCATAACATTTCGCTCATAGACTACCATATACGTGTACATTGATAAGAAAAATTAGCTGATTTAAGCTCAAGATTTGGTGAAATTGTATAAAGCTATAATTTATACGTAGAGACGATATTATCCTTAATACGACGGTTATATGTAGGGGTGAAAGTGGTGTGGATAATTCTCCGCTCCGATCCGAACCAAATATGAATTTTAAGGGTACGGAGAAGAACTTTTAATATCCACGCGATATAGATAATCCGAATCCGATTGTGTGCGGATGCGGGATAGGATATGGAATTGGCAAAATTCGGAGGATATGGATTATCTGCAAATTCTATGTGGATTATCCAATGTTTAAAATAGGATATCCGATAATATCTCTTCCTAGACTAAAACTTAGAAGATTAAAAAGATTTTTTAGTTGAGAACTCTTAGTTTGTGATGTCGTTGTTTGACATTATTTAAATTTCGAATTGAGGTCTTGCTCATTGTTTATACGTATTGGCTAATAACTTATCATTTGTGAGTGATGATAACTTGTTAAATGTCATTTGTGTCGGTGTGATAGCCAGAATATAGAATACAATATATGATTTTTGTCTACTACGTGTTATTAGATTTTTACAAATAATTTTTTGACAAGTATGCACATATTACTCGACTATTTAAATTCATATCTGATCCGTTTCCGTACCGGATCCTATATCTGAAAAAATCCATATTTGCATCCGCGTCCGAGTATTATGCACTCCGATCCGAATCCGACAAACAAAAGCGGATTAGAATATGGAAAAGGTATTATCCGCTCCGATCCAATCCGTTTTCATCCCTAGTTATATGCCATATTCGTAAAAGCTAAAATTAATGTAGCCTCCTACGGTTATTACTTGTCATGTTCTTCTATCTTAGCATTTTTTTGTCGTATATGCTGCTTTTGGAATTTTCTTGTTTATGGAAACCACTTATCGGTTTCTACTGCCAACATTTGCTCTAGTGTTATTTCTTTTTTTATATACCACAACTAAATTTTACCTAATAAACTTGTGCTCCAAGAGAGAAACAGTGGCTCTCACGTTCGAGACCGCTACACTGTATGCACGTATCTCGAGAGAAAAAAGGAAATGTGCCGCACGGCGGCACACGGTTCTCGAGGAGCTCCTAAAATTTATGTCGCATCGAATGTTTAGACACATACATGGAGTATTAAATATAGACTAATTACAAAACTAATTACACAACTTGCGACTAATTTGCGAGACGAATCTTTTAAGCCTAATTAGTCCATGATTTGACAACGTGGTGCTACAGTAAATATATGCTAATGACAGATTAATTAGGCTTAAAAATCGTCTCATAAATTAGCCTCCATCTATGTAATTAGTTCTATACTTAATTTATATTTAATACTCTTTATTAGCATCTAAATATTCGATGTAACAGTGAATTTTAGGAACGACTGGAGAACGAATCACCCCTAAACCGTCTCATCTGGGGACAAAAAGCTGTGCCGACTCGAACCATTCCCTCGGCTTCGCAGTTTGTACGCGCACGCCTGGCCCGTCCACTTTGCGCTCTCGAGTCTCGACCTCGGGGAAGAGCACGAGAGGCTCTCTTTAACGCGTCAATGCGTCATACCTACCGTGCCTTCTGACCTGTGCCCAGTGCCCGGACGCCGCCCCTTTCCTTTTCGGGGTCTCCCTCGGTGAACTAGATCGGATGGACCCGCCGCCGGCGAGGCGCACGGCGTCCAAGCGGCGGGACCGTCGACGGCGCCGCCGGCAGCGGCAGCGGACAGCCGCAGCTGCAGCCACGGCAACGGGGGTCAGTGAGGCCGTGCTGGCCGTGGAGCCGCAGAACGCAGCGGCCACAGCCCCGGTGGCTCCGGCAGGCGCTGCTGCCACGCCGGCGACGAGGGGCAGGAACCGGCGGAGGTCTCGGAGACGGCGTGATCGGAGTGCCCGCGCGGCTGCGGCGGCGGACGAAGCACCGGCTGCGTCCCCCGTTTCAGGTATGCCGCTACTGCCTTCGCGTGCCGCGCCGCGCCATCCGCCATGGATAGGCTTCATGCCTGCATGCTGGGCCAAAAACATCACGCCTCGTTTGTCATGCCGCGGCAATAGTTGTAGTGAACTGTAGTAATTCCGTTGCGACTTGATGACAGAATCCCAGCAAAATACGTTTTAGCCTTTTAGGGCGTCCTGTCAGAAAGTAAAATCTGCACTTAAGGAGAGTTTTACTAGTGTACTCGTGTGTTGGTCTGTGCCCTTGTACATACATGTTCCAACGCCGCACGGAATTCATGTTCACTGCCATAGTCTTTGAGATGCAAACTTGTGTGGCCTGTGGTTTTGATGCTTTTTTTTTTGCTCCAAAATGTTTGGAAATTGTTTCTGCACACTGAATATGTGATCACTTTGATTAGTTATAGATATCTGGACAGTATTTTGATAGGGTATAAGTTTATTATCAGAAAAAAAAAAAAGATAGACAAGCGTATCATTTCCAAGCGTATCATTTCCTTTGTTATATTTCTTTAGTTTAATTTTGGTGTAGGATGTTGAACTTATCTTACACTGAAAAAATTATACACTTATGGTTAAGGAGATTGTCATGACACTGCGAATTGTCTGACAGATGCCATTTCAACTCAAGAAGGTTCTGCCCCGCAAGCAAGTTGGAATTTGGAAGCAATGGCAGCACATCTGAGAGATAATGTGCTGCAAACTACAACTGAGAAGATAACGAGCTTAGATAAAACAAGAAAGAGAAATTTTCAGGCTGGAAATAAGGGGCTAAAAGATTCTGCGGCTGATGGTGCTGTCTGCGCTTCTCTTGCCTGCCGTGAACATTCTGTCAGAGAAAATGAAGCCTCAAGGAGCAAGATATTCAAGAGATCCTATGTAAGATTCCCGATTGATAGTTGCACTGCACAAGGAACTGATATGGATTATCACAAGATGAAGAGTGCCGATTTGCCAGGGAACCTGGAAGAAGTATACCAGAAAAGAACATGTCCTGGCCACCTCTCTTTGCAGAAGTCGGAAGAATATAGGGAAAATGAAAATGTACCTTCTCTCAACTCCAGCAGTTTACAGGAGGGAAAAAAGAGAAGGAAAAAAAGAGGCGGGAAAAGGCATAATCATCGCAAAAAAGCTACATCACAGGATTCTCCAGCACCAACTGCTGCTGATAATTCTGGTTTGATGACGTTCCTTTCTGAGAACTGTGCTTCAGGTCTTAAACCAGAGGAACAGAGGAAAAAGCAAGATCAGAGCAAGGCACGCATGACTAACTTAGTTTTAGTCAACAATGCAAAGAGATCAGAACCATTTGGTGTGAATTTGGAAGGCGCTATTGAAAAGAGCTGTGAACTGGGAACGAATAGTTTGGACAGCACCTTTGAAAATAGGTATGAGCTGGCAAAGAGTAATTTGGACTGCACAAATATTGTAAGAAATGGATTGCAAGAGCAAGATTTAGCATGTTCTTCAAACAGCCGCAATGTTAACTACCTGAGCCCCTCCCATTTGGCTGTGGAATATATGGAAAAGCTCAAACTTGTCTTTTCACCGGGAAAGTCCTTAGGGTTTCCGAAGAAAAAGCTTCTCATCTTAGATCTTAATGGTTTACTTGTGGATATCAACGAAGACTACCACAATGCTCACATGGCTGATGCCAAGGTTCGAAGAAAATTAGGTGAAATTTCTAGTATTATCACCTATAATTATTATTTGGCACATTGCTGATCCAGAATGTGGTTGAAGATGTTTATATATGATAATATATCTTTTTATCAGTCTTCCGAAGGCCTTACTGTGATGATTTTCTCAACTTTTGCGCCCTGAATTTTGAGCTAGGCATATGGTCCTCAAGAAAAAAGTATGATTTCTTCTCATCTTTCTCCATTTCAGATTTTCTATTTTGTTTTACTTGGTACTTATTGTGTCATTCTAATTTGTCCAGAGAAAATGTTGATTCGGTTGTTAATATTGTTATGAGCGAATTCAAACCGCGCCTACTGTTTTGTTGGGTAGGTCAACTAAACAAATGCTTGTTCTCTTTCTGAGTTTTTCTTTGCTCCTAATATATTTATTTATGGCCTTAATATGTCCAGGACTTGTCTAAATGCACATTCACTGGACACAAAACACTGGAGAACAAGCACAAACCATTGGTGCTGAAGGAATTGAGAAAACTATGGAACATGGAAGAACCAGATCTTCCATGGGAAGAGGGGGACTATTCACCTTCAAATACATTACTAGTGGATGATTCTCCTTACAAAGCTCTGCGCAATCCTGTATTTGTCCAACCTCTCCTATATGCCAAGCTTTTCAACGTTCACTTATACTGAATATGACACACAACTGCTTTTGTCTATCTTGTGCAGCCGTATACTGCAATTTTTCCTCGCTCTTACAGTTACTTGAACTGGAATGACAATTCGCTGGGTATGTGCTCATCATTATGATGCTTTACCTATACCTGACTACAGCTTATTCATGCTTTAAGTTTCAATTCCTCGTAAGCAGGTCCCGGTGGAGACCTTCGTGTGTATCTGCAGAACCTAGCCGCTGCAGATGATGTTGAGCGTTTTGTTCATAATAATCCGTTTGGTCAACCCTTCATTACTGAGAGCGATCCGCATTGGAACTTCTATGGTCAGATTGCTGATAGAGAGCGTGCACCCTTGACATGTTGTGCTTGAACTCCCAAGGATCACTGCTTTTTCTGGGAGTTCCGTAGTTATCCATGGTCAAAGATCATGCTCTTAAGTATGGAGTGATCTTCTCGGAGTAGTTTGCCTGTATCCCTGTACTGAAGATTACAGGGTTTCTGTGCTATCAGTTTAAATTGCAGGCTCTATGAAAGGTATCAGATCAAACTGTCCAATTGACAGTGAAAACTAGCTAACCACAGGACAGCTTACACATATCAGGCGCTAAACTGCTCTGTTTTTTTCGTGCTCCATTTTGGCTTATCCTTGTAAATGTTTTGCACGTTTTATTTGCTTTACCACCAGTAACTTTGTGCACGTTTGGCTTACTACCCTTGTTCAGGCACGTGTTGCAAGTTTGCAACAAGGCTCTGAACATGCAAATGCAAAACGAGCTCATTTTAGACACAGTAAACTTGGACTTGCCACGGTTACTAGATGGCCCTATAAAATCTTTTTTCCCCCATGGCAGACTTCAGATCAATCCACTAGCAAGTCGCCTTCTTCCCATTCCTTTCCATCAACATCAAGCAAAAGACTGACTGGAAAGCTAAACCCCGGTGTTTACATTACATACAAGAAAGACACCAACGACGCCAAGACCCCAGGAACACTGTGAAACGGCAGGAAGCTGGAACGACCGATCCGACGATCCACCAATCACCATGGGATTCTTCCATGGGAAGACCTCCAAGCAGACCTCGAGGGTTAAGAAGCTTCTCGAGCTCGCCTTGTCGCGCCTCGCCATTGCACGCCGTCCCCGCCTTGCTCGCAAGTCGATCTGCCGTAGCGACGTCGGCCAGCTCCTCTCCCTCGGCTACCTCCACCGTGCTCTCCTTCGCGTACGGACCTATGATCTCTCTAAACACACATCAAATGAAGCGTAGTACTCTTCCAATGCGGAAGCACTAACGAACCAATGCAACCTTGATTTCTTCATGCAGGCAGAGCAGGGCATAGAGGAGGATAACATGCTGCAGTCGTTCGACATCATTGAGCTCTACTGCAAGCGACTCGTTGAGCATGCCACGCAATTAGACAAACCGCAGTAAGTTCATTTCACACGGTATTTAGCATCTTATCAGCTTGATTTCTTGAAGCATTTGGCATGATCTCCTATTCTATTTGGTTTCTCGCCTGTTTTTCAGTTGCATGACTATTGTTGTGCTTCGTTCGTGTGCAGGGAGTGCAGCGAGGAGATAAGGGAGGCCGCCGCTGGGATCATGTTTGCAGCCAGGTGGTGCGGCGATCTGCCGGAGCTGCAGCTCGCACGCACCATCCTAGAAGACAAGTTCGGCAGCGACTTGGCTGCGGTCGCAAAGGAGGGAACCGGCATTGTCGATCCCATGGTAACTAGCATGAACCTATTCATATCTAGCATGTCTTATCATCGATATGAAACTGGCAAAAGGCATTCCTAACGTTTACAGGGTTGGTTTGTGTTACCATTATTGCAGTTGGTGTGGAAGTTATCCGGCGACAAAACAAACATGGAGCTGAAGAAGAAAGTGGTCAAGTTAATCGCCACCGAAAACAATATCATGGTGGAGTTCTCCGAGCTCCAGGAAGCAATCGAGCACAACAACATTGGCAGTCCTTGCTAGGAGTTCGACCATGAAGAGATGAAACAACGTCTCAAGAACAATGGATGAAAGTTCAGAGTCAGATTACGGTCTTCCTTCCCCCACAAAAAAAAAGGACGAATGCCTTGGTCTTGGAGCCAGCCCGGGATCCAGGGAGCAACGAGGAGAAATGGAGAATGCATTTGACAATTCCAACTCTTGTGATCAAGCAATTGGCAGCTGAAACCCAAGGCCCACCAAGTTTCAGGAATAATACCTCAAACAGCAACAATAATAAGGTCTTAATTGAGTAATGGTGTATTGTGTATTTGTGTGGGACTTTGACATGTTTTTTTACAAAGGGAGTACAACCTTTTTCATTATAGAAACCACATTATGTGCATGTCTTGCTTAATGGAGTTTTGGGTGTGGGGCCATGGACTATGGCCCCACTTGATTCTCAAATTTTTGCTCTCAAAATTGGATGTTGTGTCAAAACAATGTAACACTTTGGTTGTATGCGGTCGCAAAGACCGAAACAAGTCCTTTTTCAAAACAGACGCATGTATTATCCAAGATGGAGGCATGGAGAAAAGTACAAGCGTATTGGATCATAATTTTGAAACAGTAATGTACACACAGGCTTGCTATTTCGGCTTCCTGCTTTGATACAGCTGTACTAATACATAATTACAACGGTTTTAAAACATGAGGAATGCTGTGACAAATTTGCTGCTTATATATTCTATACAACCACATAATGCAGGTTTGGTGTTCCTTAATACTGAACTAAAGTCCACTAATACTGAGCAAGGGTAGGAAGGGAAAGTAATATAAGTCAAAACTAGAAACATGGGCGTGGCTTTGCCACGCCTACACCAGATTTGTGTCAGTGTAGAATTTGGTGTGAGACTGTGAGTCATAGTGACCTAGAGTTCTCTCGAGATGATGTATCCACTTAAATCTGCGCCATGGTGAGTAGATATAGTCTTTGATATGTTTCCACATAAATCTTTGGCCCAGGTTAAAAAAAACTGAGGTAAGAATGCTAGGAGTTGCATTGAGATACTGATCCGGGCCCTTTGCTCCCACAAAGAAGTCAGTTTCTTTTGTTGGACCAATGCTACAGCTGACTTCTCTCTAGCTTCTTCACAGGTGTTGCCTGAGCTGCATTTGTCAGCCTCTGTGAAGCTAATTTCTGGGCCTCAAGCAACTTAACATCAGTCTCTTGCTGGGCTTGTGTTGCCTCCTCTTCTCTCTATTTCAGTTCTTCTACAAGCAGCTCTGAAACTTTTTTCTGTCTGTTCACCAGATGCGCGACTCTTGACACCTTTGAAGTGTTTAGCACAATCTGAAAGCATGGAAAGGCGTGAGTTTCATTTAAAGCACAGTAATCAGAAATTGATTAACTCCACTTTGTCATGTCTGTCTCAATCAAAGACATAATCAGGCCCCTACGTTTATTGCGAAGATAATTCTAATATATCATGGCATAATGATAAAAATCTACTTTGAGATATGGTATTATTGTGATGTCCGGCTCTCAGCACTTCTTCAATACGTTAGTTGCGCGTAACATTAAAATGCACATAGAACAAAAAGGAACAAAGGACACATCACTTGCTAGCTGAAACTATTCTGCAAGACAGTGGCATATAACACGAGTAAATACTAAACAGAGAAGACAACGGAAAAGGCAGTAAAATATTTTTTTGTTCTATGGTTAGCATCTAGACATCCTTGATATAGAACGTCAGGGTAATGATTAAACCAATATTTTTGGAGGACGCTCAAGCCTCTATTTCAAAGTTGTAGGATATGTAGCCAGTTTGACACTTGAGTGACAGGATCAATTTTGAAGTCACAACAGCACGAACAATGGAGTCCGCAACAGGTAGATTCTAATTTTAGTACTGATGAACTCGTGATATACGTATCAAATGTGGTAATGATTAACAATACAACATGACCCTCGTTAGTAATGGCAGTGCATGATGTAATCTGCTGAGCTCCATTTTGTTTGTCTGACTGTCCTTACAAACTAAGTTCCACTAATACAAGATCCTGTTTTTCAACAACGTAGTTCTGTCTTGAATATTGGGTGAAAGAAGTCGAATCTAATCAGCAATGCTCATTCAGTCATCACATGCCATTTTGCATAAGAGTTGGAAATTTGAGCACATGCACGTCAGAAAAAGAGAAGAGGCAGCGAGGGGGAAGGAGGCGCACCTTCCGGAAGGTCGAGGAGCGTGCGCGCGTCGCATTTGCAGTCGCCTGCGGGGCACACGGCTGCCGCCTTGAGCGCCTCCGCGGCGTAACAGTAGAGCTGCGGGCCGACGATGGAGGCGGCGAGGCCAAGGCCGACCAGCGACACCAGCGCCTGGCTCGGGCCCCACACCGACGACGCCCCGGTTCCCGCTGCTTACCTAATGGGCATTCCATCGAACAGCTCACGCTGATGCACCACCGTCCGCGGCCTGTCCTCCACCTCGGCCGCGCTCGCACCACGCCGCTGCCGCCCGTGGCCGCGCAAATGCGCCGGCGCCGCCATGTGCCCATGGTTGCGACCTTCGCTCCTAGGTGCTAGCCTGCTGCGATTGCGCCTTCGCCGTCCGTGGCCGGTGCCGCGCCAGGATCTTCGTAGGAGGGGGATGGGGGGTGGGGGGTGTCGGGGCTGCGGCGCCCGAGCCCCCCGCTCGCGCCGGGGTGGCCGGGGACACCATGCCCGCGCCCCCTGCTCGGAAGATGGCAGTGGGTCGGGTTCGGGGCGGATATCCGCGGATTTCGGGTCCGCGGGTTTCGGTTTTGGTTTCAGGTTTTCGCCCACGGATTTTCGGGTTCGGATATCCGAAATCCAGCGGGTTTGGGGCGGATGTTTATTTTTACCCGTGGAGCTCCATCTGGGCCCGAAACAAACAGCCCACCAGAGGCCCAACTAAAACCCTAGTATATAATGCTGGAATCCTCACTTCCTCAGCCTCACCTGTTCCCCTCCCACCCTCCCACCCGACGGCGGCAGCGGCTCAACGCCTCACCCTGACCCCGAGTCCCCGAGACCCCGGCAGGCTGGCAGGCGACGGCGGCCTCAGCGGCCAGCGCCTCACGCCCTCACCCCGACAGGCTCACGACGCTCGACGGCGGGCGGCCTCCTCGAGTCCTCGGCCCCGCCCCCGTCCAAACCGGAGCAGCTGCCGGCATCAGCCACCACCGCCGCCAGGCCCAGAGCGCGCGCACCCTACAGGGGCGGCCCACCGGCGCACAAGGCCTATGGGGGAGGCGGGAGGCGAGGACACGGCGAAGCAGAGGGCGGAGCTGTGGCCTCATCTGCCCGCACCCAGGCGCAGTCCCGCACCGCACGGTGGCCGCACGCCCGCACCCACCCGACGCCCCGAGCCCCCGACGGGCGACCTCGCCGACCTCGGCGCCTCGCCAGTCCGCGACCTCACTGGCTTCCTCTCTCTCCCTCGTCCCCACGGTGGATCCGGCGCGCAGACCCTGACGGCAGGCACACGGCGGACTCTACCGGCGGCGAGGAGCTGCAACGGCGGCAGGCGCATGAGCAGGCTCTACCGGTAGTGTTGGACCGACACATGGTGGCTACGGTGGTGGGCGTGTCCTCTCTCCCTGCGACAGCGACGAATTTGCCCCCTCTCTCCTGGCGGTGGCGCGGCAGCGGGCGCTCGACTCCGCGATGGTGGCTCGCCCTCTCTCAGTCTCTCTCTCTCTCGGTCGCGGACACGGAGTGCCCCCATCAGCGCTCGGCGGGTTTCGGATTATCCGACGGGTTTCGGGGATCCGTGGGTTTCGGTTTTGGGGATGGATTTTCACCCGAATTGGTGTTCGGGGCGGTTTCGGGTTTTAGGTTCGGGTTTCGGTTTTGGGTGCCCAGACACTCCACCCGATCCGAACCCGCCCCATTGCCATTCTTAGCTCGGTCTGTGGAGGCCGGACGGACATGCGGTTTCCTGATGATTCTCGAACGCCCGTGCTGGCGGCTTAATGGTCGAAACCCGAACCGATCCGCAATCGGATGGCCCATATCGTGAGTTCGCTCGATCCAACGACTCAGAGCTTATCAGATGACGTGGATAGCGGGTCTGCCCGTGATTTGGTAGCAGGATTCCTATTAACAGATTGTTATCCTGCTCCAATTTAAAATCTCCGTATTGACGTCTGTTATCCCAATTTTATTACCAGAAATTAAAAGCATGGATTAATTGCAGTATGGATTAGTTCAGTTGCATCTGAAATTGCAAGATTGATAAATTTCAGTTGCATCCCATTTGTATTACCTGAAATTGCAGGAACATGCCCTCTGGTAATTCATACAATCAATTGAACATTTCAGTTGCATCTGAATTGCAAGTGAGCCAGTAACCCTGACGGCGTTCTCCAACCAGCCCAAAGACACCTCATCTACCGCACACCCAACAGCGGGCATGGGCCTAAACGTTTTGTGGGCCTTATCAAAGAGAAACGTTGCCACGGCCTGGCCCATTAACGAACCCTGATCCTTGATCTCTATAAATGAGAAACCCTACACCCCTCGCGTCCACTCCATCCGCTTCCCCCAGCCACTCCCAACCCTAGCGCCGCCGCCGCCTCACAGGTAAGGCCGCCATGGTCTCCGGTTCCGGCGTGTGCGTGAAGCGCATCGTGGTGGACGCGCGCCACCACATGCTCGGCCGCCTGTCGTCGATTATCGCCAAGGAGCTCCTCAATGGGCAGAAGGTGGTCGTCGTCCGCTGCGAGGAGATCTGCATGTCGGGCGGCCTCGTCCGCCAGAAGATGAAGTACCTCCGCTTCCTCCGCAAGCGGATGAACACAAAGCCGTCTCACGGCCCCATCCACTTCCGCGCCCCTGCCAAGATCCTGTGGCGCACCATCCGCGGGTATGTGAGCAACGCAACGCCGCCCGGATCCGTCTGGTTTTGTTTTCCCGATGTGTTGTGGGATTTATGTGTGCTGCGGTTGTGTTTGCAGTATGATTCCGCACAAGACCAAGAGGGGAGAGGCGGCTCTGGCGAGGCTCAAGACCTACGAGGGCGTCCCGCCGCCGTACGACAAGACCAAGCGCGTGGTCATCCCTGACGCTCTTAAGTATGTGTTTTCATTAGTGTTCGAGACTGATTGCTGGTTGATCTTAGCTTGTGATGTTCGTGTCTGATGGTGTTCTGTTGTTGTGGTTCGTAGGGTTCTGAGGCTGCAGCCTGGACACAAGTATTGCCTCCTCGGTGAGCTCTCTAAGGAGGTCGGATGGAACTACCATGACACCATCAGGGTACGCGTTTTCCCACTCTTATTTTCTTGTATAAGTATGTGGCATCGTTTTGCACGAACACTTTAATGGCCTGATGCTAGTTTGAGGGAGTTAGTAATTGGTATATTTTTCTAATTGGAAATGAACTGTCTTGCCTTTCGTACTGATGTTATGATTAGTCTGGTAATTCAGGCATTACTAGAAGTTCCTTTAGTTTCGTCTGTGCTGGACACCTTTTATTACTGAGAAATTATTCACATTTGTTGAATTGTTGTTGCTAGAATAGCCTTTTTTCATCTTGGTTGAGATATTATGCTGAAATGTGCATGATTCTGGATGATGAAGAAAAATCAATCGGATTCCCATTGATTTCACAATATGATTTTAACAACCAGCTACTTCTGACAAAATCATGCCACTTCAGACTATACTTGCCTCTTTGGTTTGGAAATCTAATGTTTTTTGCTGATGTTTGTGTCATCTTGATTGATTATTTGATACATGCATTTGTTATGGTGATGCGCCATTTTCATATCAAACGAATGGTTCTGTATGACCTTAACTCCTTTAAATTTAAAACGATTCATTCATTTGTTTTTATTGTGATGTACCTATGATGTGATCAAAATATTTGCTACTCTTGATGGTGTTCCCATTTGATGATGTTAACCACCAAGATCTCTGAGGCCCATCACATTGCTATTAGAAAGACTCAGTTCATGTGATCACTTCAGAGTGGCAGTAGGAGTTGCTGATGTTTTATGGTTGTGTTCTTTTACAGTGTAATTTATCCTACTGTGTAGTGATTTCTGACCGCCCTTGTTTGCTCTATCAGGAACTTGAGGAGAAGAGGAAGGAGAAGGCCAAGGTTGCCTATGAGAGGAGGAAGCAACTGGCCAAGCTGCGTGTCAAGGCTGAGAAGACAGCCGAGGAGAAGCTGGGATCTCAGCTGGAGATTCTTGCCCCGATCAAGTACTGAGAAGCTGTGCTTTCTATCAGTTTTGTGGAACATCTGGTCCATTGTTTTAAGTAGTTTGGTAAAAGTTTGTGACAGTATAATCTTGAGTGATAAACCGTGTTATCCTTCTGTGACTCCTGTTTTGAACACATTTTCTAGCCGGTGAATGAACTGTTTGGTTTATCAGATGTATGGTCTCACTACCACATGCTTCCCTAGAGCTGTCTTCTTCCACACGATTATCAATTCAGGAGTGGTGATTAACCAAGTTCAGTTGGGCACTGGCAGAACCCCAATGCTTGCGCTGCTGCTCAATGCTGACGCCGGTGTACAAGCTCTATCAGATCAAATCCCAGCTGCACGCTCATCAAATCCCAGCAGCAGACTAAAGACTCTAGGCCTTTACCTTAATCAACATGTGTTGCAGTGTATTGGGATAGATTTTCCAATCCACATCCAATGTTGTAGTGGATCGGGATGGAATTTCTAATCCACATCCAAAATAGCCCTTAAGCGGCAAATGACGAATTGTCTTGTAAGAGCAACTCTGGAAGGGTCTCCACTAGATCCCTCATAGTTAAATATGGGTGTCCAGATAAAAAACGTAGCTCCAAGAGAATCCCTACTGAGCCTCTAATTTATTTAGGGTGGACACTCAGATCCTTCCTCCAGACCCCATTCCTGAGGCAGAATGAGGCTCACCCCTGCCCCCATCCGACCGTTTCTTCTCCGCGTGCTCGCCTACCCGTCCACGACTTAGCCTCCATAGCTCAATATTGGTGTCCAGACAAAAACACAGCCTCAGGACCTCTACTAAGACTGTCTCCAACAGCTTACTCAAACAGCGACGCAATCCCAAAATAAGTCACGCACAGTGTTTTTAGGTGAGGAAAACCGGCTCCAACCGAAGAGGCAAACGGATCATGCATTTTGGGTAGGAGGCCACACGGGACGCTTATTTGCGTCGTCTTTCTCTCCCAGACGCAAAGTCTTCGACAGCGAGGCGGGCCCGATGACGATGACGGCGGCGAGGCGGGGAGGGAGGCGGGTGGCGCTCACCGGATCTCGCAGGGAGGGAGGGAGCCCGGCCGACGCAGCCACACCACGTAGCCGCGATGCCCAACGTAGCCGCGCCACCTCCCCACGGTCCTGCCGGCCTCCCTGTGCTGGATCGGAGTTGGGAGAGAGGGGAAAAGCTCGCCGAAACCCTAGATCCAGGAGGAGGAGGGCCTACATCGTCGGGGCCGCCGCGCCACTGGATCCACGCCGGGGTTGCCGCACTAGGGCCCGTCCGTGCCAACGCCGCCGCGCCTGGGGTCGCTGTGCCGGGCCACCGCGCCGAGGGCCTCCCGCCGCCGTCCATGGCGCGGTGAGCGCGGTGGGGTGCAGGGAGGACGCGGTGGAACGCGGTGGGGCGTGGTGGGCGCGCGGTGAGGCGCGGTGAGCTCGCCGGGAGGACGTCGGGCGTCGGGGGGGAGAGAGAGAGGAAACATCGGAGAGAGGAAGCCCGGCCTCCTCCGTGGCACGCTCCACTGGATCGGTGGCCTGACAACGACGGCGAGGCGGGGAGGGAGGTGGGCTGTTGGAGAAGGAAGGGGATGGGTCCGTCACCTATTTACTGTGCCGAACTCAGATCCTACAATGCGTCGCTGATTTAGGTATCGGGTGTTAGTCTAAAGCCCTCAATTTAGGATGGGCACCCAGGTCCTTCCTCCGGACCCATTCCTGGGGCAGAATGGGGGCTCACCCCTAGCCCCCATCCGGCCGTTTCTTCCCCGCGTGCTCGCCTACCCGTCCGCGACTCGCTGTTGTTTCCGCCGCGTGCGACTTCCCTGCCCGTCAGTGACTTGCTGGCGCCGCCCACACTCCGGGGCGGGCTCCCTCCCTCCCCTCCGGCTCCCTCTGGCATAGATCCCGCTTCTCCGTCCCTCCTCTCCAGCCCCCTCCGCCATGGATCCCGTGGCTCCCTCTCACCCCTCCGGCTCCCTCTGCTCGGGCTTCGCAGTGCGGCGGTAGCGCGGCACGGAGGTGGCCACGCAGCATGGCGGCAGCGTGGCACGGGGTGAGTAGGTGCCCTGGCAGGTCCCAGTACCTGTCTGCCATGGCGTTCACCTTGCGGATGCACTCGAGGCTGTCCAGGCAGGTGAAGGCGTCGTCCACCGTGCCCATCCGAACCCCGTGCACCTGCCCTCTCGCCAGCCGGCTCGCCACCGCTAGGTAGTGCGAATGGTACGCGCCCATCGCAATCTCCGAGTCCCGCAGCCCGTGCTTGGCGTGCTCCTTCCGTCTCGTGCGTTCAGATTTGGGAGGAAGAAGAAAGAGATACTGACGAGCGGGCCCCGTTTGTCATTGAGTGCAGAAATAGATATGGGGGCCTAAATTTGGAGGCTGCTGTTGGAGTGGAAACAAAAAAAATTGACCCAACAAAAGTAGAGGTAGCACCATATCAAAAGTAGGGCCCTGATTTGGGTGCCCCTGGAGTTGCTCTAAGCACAACTGCAAGTTTTCCTGTATTGCTAATTGAGTGCAACTGCAAGTTTCTATTGCTAATTGAGTGTGGCTTGGAAAGCGCGGGGCGAGCTCCAGACACGAGTAGCGCTTGGACATTGCAATCGCAGGAACAGGTGTAGTTGATCATCAGGTTCGTCACAATGGATCCTGCGATAAATTAGCCTGCGGATGTAGTAAGGGTGTGTTTGTTTCCCTAGACTAGGGTTGCCCGTCCGTCCCAGTCCAGCCTGGCCAAGTGGAGGCAGCCAAGTGGAGGCAGACCCAAGTGGTGCAATCGGGGTTGTTTGTTTGCCTGGACGCAGTAGGGCTTGGCTGAGGGCGAGATGGTGTTTGTTTGCCTGGCTCAACATGTAAGGTTACCCTGCATCAAGAATCAAGTGATTTTACCACCTCACCTTCTTCTTCCTCACCTCATTGCCATTTCATCGAGCACCTCAATGGCGTGAACATCTCAACCACATCTTCTTCTTCCTCGCTCCCTGCTGCTGTCGCTCGCGCTTGGGATGGAGGGCGAGCCCCAGCGTGCCGGAAGCAAGGGGCACTCCAGCCGCCATCCGCCGTCGCGAGCTCGGCCATCCGCCGCGACGGGTACGCGAAGTCGCGCCGCCATCCACCGTCGCGGCTCAGCCCCTCGCCGCCACGAACGCCACCAGGTGGATCCCCTCGCTACGCCGTCCTGCTCCTCCTCAGCTCGCGGCAGGGGCGCCGTCGTGCTCCCCCTCGGGACTGCTTGCGGCGGCGGGGAGGCGGGCCGCCGCGCCGGGGCTGTGCTAGGGCGGGCTCGCCGCCGCACCAGGGCAGGGCTACCGCGCGGAGGGAGATGGTGGAGGCGCTGGAGCAGAGGTGGGTGGAGGTGAGGAGGATGGCATGCGAAAGCTTCTGGTAAAGACAAGGGAGGTGAGGCGAACCCCCACTGCGACCAGCAATGAGCCCACGCGAGCCTGGCTCTAGAGGAACGCATTTTTTTCGTTTCCCCGAGGCCAGGCCCAGGGATGCTTTGATAGCCGTGCGGGCCGGCCTGCAAATCGTGTCTAGGCAAACAAACACCTTAGGTTGCACCCCAGGGCGCAGTGGCCCAGTTGATCCAGGCAAACAAACGCATCTAAGTTCAAGTTGCAGGCTTGCAGCCGAATCTGATGGATCTCCCAGCACTGAATTTTACTTTCCACTGCGAGGTTATGGATGCCATTACCACTGCCAGTGGTCATCTTCGAATGCCCCCACCTAACCCATAGTATCTGTCGTCCTATGAGCTCACGAATATCTGCACTGTTACAAGGTTACAGGTACGCGTGTAACAAATAGTATCTCCGGCCCTATGTCATTTACATTCAGGCCTGGAGAAATTATCCACACAAAAAAGCTCTGGAGATATTGGAACAGCTGTACCATGTTATTATTTTTCTGTTGCGCACAACAGAATAACTGTTTACCACTCCACCAAGTGCCGGGACCGGGACGAGAAGCTATGGTAATATGTTAATCGTTGAGTAATTTTATACAGAAAAGACGCTTCAGAGTGTTTATACAGAAAGAAGCTAGTAACACTAAAAATGCACACAAGATCTTCCATACTAATAAAGTCAACAGGTATAAGCCTCAACGTGCATCAGGGGTTTCTTCCTGCAGCAATTGTGTTTCAAGCCAATGAATGCCAAGCAAAATGAAACAGCAATTGCATGATGCCCCTGAACCTGAGCGAAACCTTTGCCTACCGCTTCCAGCAAAACAGCTGCATCTATCTTCTTGGGTCTGTTTGGATCCACCAACTAAACTTTAGCTGGCTAAATTTAGCTGCTAGGGATCCAAACAGCCCAGCTAAAGTTTAGCTGAGTTTAGCTACTTCAGTCCATCTAAACCCAGCTAAAATTTAACTAGGTCTATTAGCTGGAGGATCCAAACACCCTAACTAAAGTCTAGCCGGAAGAACTTTTAGCTGGCTAAAGTTTAGCTATGAAATTTTAGCTAGCTAAATTTTAGTTGGGTGGATTCAAACAAGGGCGTCTTGCATCAGCCTGTTTGGTTGACTGGTTCGTATCGTTGCTGGTTCGTGAAGAAGTACTGCTGGCTGGTTTATGTGAGAGGAAAATACTGTTCCGACTGAAAATTTACGATCGTTTACGACAAACCACAGCCAAACGAACAGGCTGCCGCCGCGCCTGGGGTCGCTGTGCCGGGCCACCGCGCCGAGGGCCTCCCGCCGCCGTCCATGGCGCGGTGAGCGCGGTGGGGTGCAGGGAGGACGCGGTGGAACGCGGTGGGGCGTGGTGGGCGCGCGGTGAGGCGCGGTGAGCTCGCCGGGAGGACGTCGGGCGTCGGGGGGGAGAGAGAGAGGAAACATCGGAGAGAGGAAGCCCGGCCTCCTCCGTGGCACGCTCCACTGGATCGGTGGCCTGACAACGACGGCGAGGCGGGGAGGGAGGTGGGCTGTTGGAGAAGGAAGGGGATGGGTCCGTCACCTATTTACTGTGCCGAACTCAGATCCTACAATGCGTCGCTGATTTAGGTATCGGGTGTTAGTCTAAAGCCCTCAATTTAGGATGGGCACCCAGGTTCTTCCTCCGGACCCATTCCTGGGGCAGAATGGGGGCTCACCCCTAGGCCACCACCCGGCCGTTTCTTCCCCGCGTGCTCGCCTACCCGTCCGCGACTCGCTGTTGTTTCCGCCGCGTGCGACTTCCCTGCCCGTCAGTGACTTGCTGGCGCCGCTCACACTCCGGGGCGGGCTCCCTCCCTCCCCTCCGGCTCCCTCTGGCATAGATCCCGCTTCTCCGTCCCTCCTCTCCAGCCCCCTCCGCCATGGATCCCGTGGCTCCCTCTCACCCCTCCGGCTCCCTCTGCTCGGGCTTCGCAGTGCGGCGGTAGCGCGGCACGGAGGTGGCCACGCAGCATGGCGGCAGCGTGGCACGGGGTGAGTAGGTGCCCTGGCAGGTCCCAGTACCTGTCTGCCATGGCGTTCACCTTGCGGATGCACTCGAGGCTGTCCAGGCAGGTGAAGGCGTCGTCCACCGTGCCCATCCGAACCCCGTGCACCTGCCCTCTCGCCAGCCGGCTCGCCACCGCTAGGTAGTGCGAATGGTACGCGCCCATCGCAATCTCCGAGTCCCGCAGCCCGTGCTTGGCGTGCTCCTTCCGTCTCGTGCGGTCAGATTTGGGAGGAAGAAGAAAGAGATACTGACGAGCGGGCCCCGTTTGTCATTGAGTGCAGAAATAGATCTGGGGGCCTAAATTTGGGGGCTGCTGTAGGAGTGGAAACAAAAAATTGACCCAACAAAAGTAGGGGTAGCACCCATATCAAAAGTAGAGGCCCTGATGTGGGTGTCCCTACTCGAGTTGCTCTAAGCACAACTGCGAGTTTTCCAGTATCGCTAATTGAGTGCAACTGCAAGTTTCTCTGTATTGCTAATTGAGTGTGGCTTGGAAAGCGCGGGGCGAGCTCCAGGCACGAGTAGCGCTTGGACATTGCAGTCGCAGGAACAGGTGTAATTGATCATCAGGTTCGTCACAATGGATCCTGCGATAAATTAGCCTGCGGATGGAGCAAGGGTGTGTTTGTTTCCCTGGACTATCCGTCCCAGTCTAGCCTGGCCAAGTGGAGGCAGCCCCAAGTGGTGCAATCGGGGTTGTTTGTTTGTCTGAACGCAGTAGGGGTTGGCTGAGGGCGAGACGGTGTTTGTTTGCTTGGCTCAACGTGTAAGGTTTCCCTGCATCAAGAATCAGGTGATTTTACCACCTCACGTTCTTCTTCCTCACCTCATTGCCATTTCATCGAGCACCTCAATGGCGTGAACATCTCAACCACATCTTCTTCTTCCTCGCTCCCTGCTGCTGTCGCTCGCGCTTGGGATGGAGGGAGAGCCCCAGCGTGCCGGAAGCAAGGGGCACTCGAGCGGCCATCCGCCGTCCCGGGCCCAGCTGCCGCCATCCGCCGTCGCGGGAAAGGGCGCCGCCATCCGCCGCGACAGGTACGCGAAGTCGCGCCGCCATGCGCCATCCGCCGTCGCGGCTCAGCCCCTCGCCGCCACGAACGCCACCAGGTGGATCCCCTCGCTGCGCCGTCCTGCTCCCCCTCAGCTCGCGGCAGAGGCGCCGTCGTGCTCCTCCTCGGGACTGCTCGCGGCGGCGGGGAGGCGGGCCGCCGCGCCGGGGCAGGGCCGGAGCGGGGCGGGCTCGCTGCGCCGGGGCTGTGCTAGGGCGGGCTCGCCGCCGCACCAGGGCAGGGCTACCGCGCGGAGGGAGATGGTGGAGGCGCTGGAGCAGAGGTGGGTGGAGGTGAGGAGGATGGCATGCGAAAGCTTCTGGTAAAGACAAGGGAGGTGAGGCGAACCCCCACTGCGACCAGCAATGAGCCCACGCGAGCCTGGCTCTAGAGGAACGCATTTTTTTCGTTTCCCCGAGGCCAGGCCCAGGGATGCTTTGATAGCCGTGCGGGCCGGCCTGCAAATCGTGTCTAGGCAAACAAACACCTTAGGTTGCACCCCAGGGCGCAGTGGCCCAGTTGATCCAGGCAAACAAACGCATCTAAGTTCAAGTTGCAGGCTTGCAGCCGAATCTGATGGATCTCCCAGCACTGAATTTTACTTTCCACTGCGAGGTTATGGATGCCATTACCACTGCCAGTGGTCATCTTCGAATGCCCCCACCTAACCCATAGTATCTGTCGTCCTATGAGCTCACGAATATCTGCACTGTTACAAGGTTACAGGTACGCGTGTAACAAATAGTATCTCCGGCCCTATGTCATTTACATTCAGGCCTGGAGAAATTATCCACACACAAAAAAGCTCTGGAGATATTGGAACAGCTGTACCATGTTATTATTTTTCTGTTGCGCACAACAGAATAACTGTTTACCACTCCACCAAGTGCCGGGACCGGGACGAGAAGCTATGGTAATATGTTAATCGTTGAGTAATTTTATACAGAAAAGACGCTTCAGAGTGTTTATACAGAAAGAAGCTAGTAACACTAAAAATGCACACAAGATCTTCCATACTAATAAAGTCAACAAGTATAAGCCTCAACGTGCATCAGGGGTTTCTTCCTGCAGCAATTGTGTTTCAAGCCAATGAATGCCAAGCAAAATGAAACAGCAATTGCATGATGCCCCTGAACCTGAGCGAAACCCTTGCCTACCGCTTCCGTCAAAACAGCTGCATCTATCTTCTTGGGTCTGTTTGGATCCACCAACTAAACTTTAGCTTGCTAAATTTAGCTGCTAGGAATCCAAACAGCCCAGCTAAAGTTTAGCTGAGTTTAGCTACTTCAGCTCATCTAAACCCAACTAAAATTTAACTGGGTCTATTAGCTGGAGGATCCAAACACCCTAACTAAAGTCTAGCCAGGAGAACTTTTAGCTGGCTAAAGTTTAGCTATGAAATTTTAGCTAGCTAAATTTTAGTTGTTTGGATCCAAACAGGGGCGTCTTGTATGTTGCTAGAGAATGTGTCAGAAGTGATGTTAAAAATGGGAAACAAGGATCACGGCTCTATCGTCGTCTTTTACCAATGAAGCCAAGCTATAAGTGACATTTTAGGTTAAAAGAAAACTATAATTAATAATACATATATAAGGAGATATTTTGGTTAACATGCCTAACACAAACATGAGTAAGTTACCATTTTGCCACAGCATGTAACATTTTGTCTGAAATTAGACGTGCACTCGACAAGAGCAAGCCTATACATGCTTATCTAAGCATGGAAAAACTCAGTAAAATGCCAGGGACAAAATTGTCAATTTGAGTAAATACTGCTCATTTACAATATGATGATGATGATAGTGATCCATGATACAAATAAATATTGTTCGCATAATTTGAGTGAAAGATGTTTCTATTTCCTACAAGAGAAATATTAACAAGCGCACACATATGTAACACCTTACACATTTACTATTCACAACTCATCAAACTCATGATACATTAGAGGATTAACTGCAAAAAAAACTTGAGAATGAAGCTTAGAAATGCAAAGGGTCCAGACCATGAGCACCGATTTTAGTGGCAATCTGCTAGTTTTGTTCACTGACAGGAGAGGAGCTTAGTTCAGTTGCATATTCAGATATTGTTCCAATTAGGGAGCCAGCAAGAGTGATGGAAATTTACAGTGTAACTAATTCATTTCTCTTCTGAGAAACTGTAACCCACCCGAATCCTGCAACAAAGTTGTATGGTAGTTCAAGGTAAAGTCTAAGCCTAACCAATGCTTCCCTCAAAAAAAAAAAAAAAGAGCCTAACCAATGCGTGTATTAAGGTATCCTCAAAACGCGGCTGATCTCTTAAACCTTGGTCCACCACCTTACTGCTTTCATGGTTTGGATATCAAATATTTGTATTTGATCACAAAAATACTGAAAAAGTAGCAGCTGAATAACCAACATGCTTCCAATAATTAAAAGAATGGTTCATTTGATCTCAACATTGACTCCGTGGCCCAATGGATAAGGCGCTGGTCTACGGAACCAGAGATTCTGGGTTCGATCCCCAGCGGAGTCGATATTAAGTTATTTTTGAAATCCACATTTCGTGTCTTGTCCCTGAGTTAAATCATGATTCAACATTTCACCTGTCTGGTCTCCAACACATCCTTTTTTAAAAAAAAAAAAATCCACATTTCCGACCACTCGGCCCTTCAGGTTAATTCGATGCAATCACTCATCAAAGCAAATCGAGCAAATAAAATTATTTTCGGCTATTATCAGTATGGACAGAATGGCAAGACAGCTGCATGCCTGCATAATGAATGCCAGAAAGTAGTATGAACAATTACAAAGGCCAAGAAAGTAGTATGCACAGTTACAAAGACTAATGCCATGCTCGTTTGGCTGATAAGCATACTGTTGGCTAATTTGTTGTGAGGGAAAAATACCGTTCGCTGGCTGAAAAAGTACGGCTTATAAACCAAGCGAACATGGCGTAAGGTAATCAGTGATTTGATACTTTTAACTGCTATATATATGGACCACCATGTTTAATATGAATTCACATGGCTTTGCTTTGATTGGCGATATGTTCTATCCTTCCATGTCCTCGCGCATGTCAGTGGCCAAGCCTTTTCCACTGACAGATCGCCCCATAACTGCCAGATATATGGCTTTGCTTTGATAGATATGTTGTTCCAATGACTCAAGGTGGTCGATCTCCGATCAGGAGAGCAGCGAGGCTCGTTGTGCCAAAATAATTGCACAGCAAGGCATATAAATGTATCCTGTTAACTGGGTCGGCAATGCCTCATCCAGTCATCCTGAACAGGGACAAAGACAGAGGGAGTCGCTGGGTTAGACCTTAGTGTGCCAATAAAATTTCGAAAAGAAACAACA
Organism: Miscanthus floridulus; assembly: GCF_019320115.1. Classification (NCBI taxonomy): domain Eukaryota; kingdom Viridiplantae; phylum Streptophyta; class Magnoliopsida; order Poales; family Poaceae; genus Miscanthus; species Miscanthus floridulus. The sequence goes on from NC_089580.1 coordinate 26,815,691, forward strand.
GCGTGGCAGATATCTAGGAATATCAGAAGTCTTCTTACAGATTTGGCAGGCATGTAAGAACTAAGAACTTCCTCAGACATTCTCGATGCTTGCATGCAGTGGTATTGAAGCGGTAGCATGGTGTTCCATACAGTAATCCATGACCACATAACCTATAAGGGGTTAAATACCATGAATGTCCTGCTTGACCCGTTGAGAAATGACATTTGAATTGCTTGCCACCAGTTTGTTTGGAACATTACTGGCTTTTGCAGTCACCAAAACAGCCTGCAGCCTACATTCCCAAAAAAACAGAACATTTCAATTTTGATGATGCACATTCAGAACATGTAAACTTGTAAAGTTATTTTATCAATAAAAAAGTGCATAAGAAAAGGTAAATATTACTATAAAAATTTGCATTTTATCAGCAAGTGACAGTTATATCCAGCTCATGGCTCATCTTCTGTCATCTACAAGACAAACTAGCTAAATAGCAAATCATCTGATCAAGAATACAAGTCCTGCATTACATCCCTCATATAATGAATGAAGAAGAAAAAATGCTACTCAAACACAGAGTCCCATGGCTTCATCTTTAAGGAGGGGAAGAAAAAATGCTACTCAAACACAGAGTCCCATGGCTTCATCTTTAAGGAGGGGACTATTGAACCGTAGCTGTCCAGGAAACTGACTCAAAATAGTTCAGGGAGGAACAGGGGTGGAGCCAGAATATTAAGTCACTGGGTCAAATACACTTTGTGGTTCACTTAGAAGGGTGATTTGCTAACCTTAAAGAACTTCAAATGGAATTTGAAATTTTCATCAGGTCAGCTGAACCCAACAAATACACATAGCTCTGTTCCTGGGGAGGGACACACAAGGGACACTTGTCCATGGACAATAAAGGTTCATGATTTCTAAAACACAATCACGTGCAAGAGAATGATCTAACATTTTTATGATAAAGAATTAAATATCACTACATCAGTACATTAATCATAATCGGAATTTGTTACTACTTGGTCGAGAGAGTTAGACAGCAAATGGGAAGGAAAAATAGTTTATATACCTTGGTCTCAATTTGCAGAAGGAAGCCAGTCTCTGCTTGCTATTCCTAGTATGACGGTGGTCTGAGTTCCTTAAGTCGCCGAACAACTTGCTTCATTGTGGGCCTAGAAGAAAGAGAATCAACCGTACACTTGATGCCCAGGTGTAGAATCTCAACAAGGTCGTCATGTGGGGCCACATCCCACAGCCCTTCTATAAAGAATTCACGAGCTCGACCCTTTTGTAGAAGCATGCAAGCCCAGGCAACTATGTTGAATCCATTCCCGTAAGGAGAGAAAGAAGGATCCAGTGCCTTTTTGTCTGAAATGAGTTCAAGAAGTACAACTCCATAGCTATACACATCTGCCTTATCAGAAACGCGGCATGTCATCGCATACTCTGGAGCTACATACCCAAAAGTACCTGCCACGCCAGTGGTTGCATGTGTTTCTGAATTTCCAAGCAGCCTTGCTAATCCAAAATCAGAAAGGTAGGCAGTGTGATCATTGTCAAGCAATATGTTACTTGGTTTGACATCCCTGTGCAAGATGCGTGGGACACAATTGTCATGGAGATATGCAAGTGCACGCGCAACATCTAGAGCAATTTTGTGAAGCATTCTCCAATCAATTGGTCTCTTACTCCTTTCTTGTATGAACCTTTCCAAATTGCCACCAGGCAGAAAATTATATATTAGAAACATCTCTGAATCACTGAGATGGTATCCTATGAGTGTTACAAGATTGGGATGGCGACACCTCCCAAGTGTTTTGACCTCTGCTTGGAACTGCTGAATGCCTTGGAATCTTCCAATAGCAAGCCTCTTTATTGCCACCAATTTTCCTGGTGCGACCTCAGCTTTGTACGTTGCTCCAAAGCCACCACTTCCAATGCAATTACTTGCATTGAAGCTTCCACTGGCACGTAAAACGGTCTCATATGTCAAGGGAGCACCAATATCAACAAAAACAGTGACTTCCCTTCTCCTTAGAGAACGTCTTGATGGTCTTGATGCACATTTTCGTGTGTAAATGTAAAGGATGACCAGAGCCAGGAGAACTGCAACAATTGCTGAGGCTGAAGTTATGGAGGCAATCTCTATTTTGCTGAATCCGCCACCGCTACCATTGCTATCAGGGGCTGTATTGTCAGGTGGTGGATTATTGTCTGCCTCACTTAGTGCTCGGGCATTCACTAATGGACTAGAGAGCGTTGACAGTCCACAGGGTTGGAGGGATGGATTTCCACGAATACTGTCGCATGTCAGAGAGTGAATTTTTGAAGGCAGTGGCCCAGACAAGTCATTGAATGAAACATTGAATATGGACAGTGAACGTGAAGAGGCAAGATCAGGGATGTTTCCAGAGAGCTTATTATTGTTGAGTAGAAGCACAGTGATGTCTCTTAGTGTCACAAGGTTATTTGGGATCTGACCTGCAAGAGAATTAGATGAGAGATCTAAAACCCTCAGTGATCTCAACTGACCCAAACAGGATGGTATTCTGCCACTGAGGTTGTTCCCAGCTAATGAGAGAAACTTCAAGCTCTTGAAGTCTTCGAAACTGGCAGGTATTTGACCCTCCAGAAAGTTTCTGCTCATGTCCTATCTTGACAAGTGCTCCTAACAAACCAACATTATCAGGCATCATTCCTGATATTTGATTGCCAGCTAAATCCAAAGCTCTGATAGCACTGCATTTTCTGCTAAACTCAGCTGTGAGCTGGCCAGATATCTTGTTGTCTCGGAAGCTTACAACCAGCCCCTTCAAGTTGCTACACTGTTCCAACAGAATTGAATCCAACAATCCAGTGAATTTGTTGTGATCAACAACAAACACATATGTCGTCTTGTTACCAAACCTGTCAGCACTGAATGGCAAGGATGTAAGATGACCTTCGAGATTGTTCTTTGCAAAATTATGATACACAACAGAACACTCCCCAGAGTTGCAAAAACCCGATGGCAGTTCTTGTAGAGTTTTGGACATGAGGAGTGAAGAATAACTGGATGACATTTCATCCAGCATCAGCTGAGATGCACAGACTTTATTCACACATGCTGGAATTGATCCTGAAAGTTCATTTCCACTGACATCAAACACAATCATACAATGCGGACAGAGATCCTTATCCAGCAAACCAGATAATCTATTCGAGCTAAGGTTGAGAAACTTGAGGTTACTGCACTGTCCTAGCTCCCTTGGGATTGCTCCAGAAAGTAAATTTCCCCCCAGATTAACCATTTCTAAACTAGAACACCTTCCCCAGTTGCTCGGGAGAGTTCCTTCCAGGCCCGCCCTCGGCACCCATAGCACCCTGAGTCTTGGCAAAGCTGTCACACTCTCTGGAATCCCTCCTTTAAACAGATTGAACTCATGTGACTTTACTGAATTGGACTGGCTAGACAATATGAGAACTGACAAATCTGAGCAATTCCCCAGCTCCAGCGGCACCAGGCCACTCAATCTGTTTCTCGATACATCCAATACCCGTAGTTTCCTCAGCCTTCCAATCTCTGCTGGAATTGAACCGTGTAATGAATTGGAGAACAACCGCAGCGAGCGGAGCTGCCTGCAATTCCCCAGACCAGAGGGGATGCCCCCAGCAAGAAGGTTTCCAGACAAGTCAAGCCACTTCAGCTTGGGCAAGTCGCCAAGTGCTCTCGGCACCGATCCAGTGAACCGGTTGCCTGAAAGATCCAACCTCTCCAAGTCTTTGCAGGTGGAAAGGGAGGAGGGGATCTCACCGTGAAGCAGGTTGGAAGCGAGGGAGAGCACCCTCAGCCGCGGCGGGAAGGCGGCGGGAAGGGCGCCCCGGAGAGAGTTCCCGGGGAGGTTGACCACCTCGAGCTTCTCCAACCGCCAGATCTCACCGGGGATCTCGCCCCGGAGGCCGTGGAGCGGAAAAGAGACCTCTTTCAGCTCGGCGAGGAGCCCAACCGCCGCAGGCAGCTCGCCGGCAAGCTCCCGGCCGGGTCCGGAGCGCCGTGAAGGAGAGGGCACCTCCAGAGCGACGACCCGGGAGCTCGAGTCGCAGGTTACCCCCGGCCAGGAGCAGTGGTTGGGGCCGCCGGAGTCCGGGGACCACTGCTGGAGCAGCTCTACGGCAGGGAAGGCGTTCTTGATCTGGAGCAGCGCCGATCTGTCCTGGTCCTGGCCACGGCGCAGCCCGGAGGACGAAGAGACGGAGACCGCAGCGGCAAGCAGCAAGAGCAGCAGGAGCGCGTAGGCGGAGGCCGTGCCTCGGCGAGCGGCCACCATGTCCGGCTAGCTAGCCGACGGCGGCGACCCGGATGTGGACCTGAACTGTAGGAGGCTTCGCTTCCGGTAGGTGCAGGCGACAACGAGGGGGAGACTTACACGGGGGAGAAGGACCGGAAAGTAATTAGCTAGATTCCGGAGGGGAGAAGGCAAGTTTTTGCCGGCAAATTTCTCTCTCTGACTCTCTGATCTCTCGCTGGCTTTCTTTCCTCTCCTCTGATCTGGTTGGTGCTGGTCTTCGTTCTGTTGCTTCCTTCCAGCTCTTTCTTCTTCTCCGCCACCGTCCCCTACTCGTCCAGCTCCAGCGACAACTCTTTCTTTTTTTTCATGATTTTTAAAGGTACTTGACGTGACGGTTTTGCCCTTGGAAAGATTGGTTTTGTTTGTTGATGGAGGTAGCTGCGGGCTGCCTGCCCATGCTTTGGGGCTGTTGACTCGTTCACCCCTCGTGCTCATGTTTCCATTGGTGCAAACGAATCTGAGAAGGGAGACGGCGGTAATAGAATTGCTTGATACTCCATTAGTAGTACGGAAGTACCTCGTCGAGGTACCAGAAGTACTTCGCTACTTGATGGCTCTCCTAATTGTTTTTAAATATGATAAATGATTTATTTTCTCTTGAAACTGAGACATGCTGTATAAATGGGAAATGATTAGTATGCATCGTTGGCTATTTTTAACTTGACACGCATACCAAGTAATAGGCGTAAGCTGTTTCAGAATTTTAGGCTCTGTCTGGCACGGCTCCACTTTACTAGTGAAGCCGTATTTTTGGGCTTCAGCTCCATGAATAGCTTCATCGGTGAGGCTGGAGCTATTTTGGTAAATCGTTTAGCAAAACAGCTCCACATATAGAGTTTTTTAAAACATCCTCTCACAGAACGCCATGCAGGATGGGGTGAAGCCAGGTGAAGCCACTATTTTTGGCTACATCCCACCTCAAACCTCTGTAAGAGCACGATTTAAGGGGCTTTCTAGATGAAGCCGTTTTGTTTTACCCCGTTTAACACAAAACAGCTCCTAACGGCTCCTGAAGTCGATGGAGAACCCCCTGCCAAACGGGGCCTTATTATCTCCCATGTTTTTGTTGTTTTCTATACTTTTTGGTTAAACAATACTCGTTCCACTTCCATTCAAATTGTAAGTCGTTTTAGCTTGTGTAGATACATATAGCAAAAGCTATATATCTAGAGAAATCAATATGACTTACAATTTGAAAAGAAGATAATACAAGATACTCTCTCGAGCCGTAAATAAGTGGCCTTTTGCTTGATACAATCTAGAAGATATAATTTTGACCCTAATTTCTTATTCCAGGTAATTGTAAACACAACAACAGTATACCTTCCAACTAAACATAACTAAGGAGAACATTATCATAACCCATATAAACATGTGAAAAGAACATGAGCCAGTAGTGGTAGGAACATAACAACAAAGTAGGGATATGATTAAGGTAAAAGCCCAATTAACTATCCTAAGTATAGCCCAAGTCTAGATAACCCCTGATTTAAGAAAAGGTTTGCTTAAACCCCCCTATATAATTCTACACATAACTTCAACTTCAACTTCCACACATAACTAAAATCGGATTTAATACTCAAAACTCCATCGCTTTAGTTGCTCTCTCGAATCCTCTTGTTGCTTCCTCCTTCCACTTACATCACTTGCTCTGGTGTTGGTTGTGGGTGGGATTTGAGCCGGCCAGGTTTCAAGGTCCCATTGGCTCCCGCACAAGAGTTTTGGGCTATACGGTTAGGGCAGCGGCACGACGCTGCGATGCTAGAGGGAAGCTCCAAGGGTTGTGGCGCCAAGTTTGTGAAGTGTTCTCTTTGTGTCCCATAGTATGGTGGCATCAGCAATTCTAGTTTTAGGATTGTGCAGGATGCGGGCCCAGTTCATGATATCATTGGTCTTCTTTTCGGCTCTTTGTGTGACATCCTGGTCCAATGGATAGTGGCACCTATCTCTGAATTCTTCGACAAGATTCTCGGTGGTAGAGCTTGGCGAACAACAACTTCGATCATCGTAAAGGCCCTTTAGTTTTTTTAAATGACAAGGGTCTCTATGTAGTTTGGTTAGGACAGCTGCTCGCATCCATTGTGTATGTGCCAGTATTTGTATGAGTATTTATATCTTTTCTTTACATCTCAACAGTTACTCCTGATGCTCACGCAGAGCAAGTGCATTGACATTATATTATATATGCACTCTGATGAAGTGCCATGTAATCTTGAATCAATTTATTAGACATCATATACGGTGAGTTGTGAAGGGACCGAGACACCTAAGAGGGGGGGTGAATTAGGTAACTTAAAAATTCTAACTCTAAACTATGGCCTCTTTTTCTAACCTTAGCAAAACTTATGCAAAAGATAAACTATCTAAATGTGCAACTACGGTTTTGCTAGTATGTTGCTATCTCTACCGCAAATGTAGTAAAGTAATCAATATAAATGCGGAAGCTAAAGAGCAAGGTAGAGATACACAAACTCCCGTCGACGACTCTGGTATTTTTACCGAGTATCGAGAAGCGCGTAAGCTTCCCCCTAGTCCTCGTTGGAGCCCCTCGTAAGGAATCCCTCGCAAGGGCCAAGCTCCCGGTCGGGTAACTCCGTGGATAGCCTCGGGCCTTCCCCACGCGCAAGTGGGTCTCCAATGTGCCTCTCGGCAAGCCTCTCCCGAATGCTCCCCGCCGTCTTCACTATCAAGCTTCCGGCCGAAACGCCACGGGCCTTGTTCCCTCCGGTACACGGTGGTGGCCACACCACAAACGCGGTTGGTGTGATCTCGCAAGACTTCAAGCCCCTCCGATGTACAACACTTGTGCTCGCAAGCACAGGGTGGCAAGAGGTATGCAAACCTCACTAAACACTAGACAAACATCTAGAGCAAGCGCATAAGCGGTGGTCTAATCAACCTAAACACTTCGCAAAGCACTTATGCTAATCACCTAATAAAACACTAAGCACTATACATGTGGAGATCACTAAAATGGTGTATCAACACCCTTGGTATATTTTCTCAGCTCCACACTACTCAAATGGCCGGTTGGGGGTTGTATTTATAAGCCCCACTGAGAAAGTAGCCGTTGGGGTCGAACTCCCGCAAATCTGCTACTGACCGGACGCTGAATCGTCCTGACCAGACGCGTCCGGTCGTCCCGACCGTTGCTGCCGTGAACTACCGATCGAACGCTGCCAGCGTCCGGTCGCCTGCCACCGGACGCGTCCGGTCGTAGTTTCGCGTGCCTGGAACCTCTCTGTACTCGATCGGACGCTGATGCCCTATGTTCGGTCGGTTGCCGCTAGCGTCCGGTCCTTGCGTGAACTACCGATCGAACGCTGCCAGCGTCCGGTCGCCTGCCACCGGACGCGTCCGGTCGTAGTTTCGCGTGCCTGGAACCTCTCTGTACTCGATCGGACGCTGATGCCCTATGTTCGGTCGGTTGCCGCTAGCGTCCGGTCCTTGCGTCTGGTCGCCTGTCTGCCGAGCCACCGGTCCAGCGTCCAGTCGCACTTCCAGCGTCTGGTCCAACGTCCGGTCGCCTCTACGAGCTCGTTTCTTCGCGATCTTGCGTACGGCTTGGTTCCTATCTTCATGCTTGGACTTTGCTTGATATTTTGGGTCTTTTCTTGTGCTCCTAAGGTCTTTCTTAAGGTGTTGATCATCGGATCATCACATCGCCTTTGTCCAAGTCATGTCTTGCACCCTGTTGGACTACAAAACAAACACTTGCAAATCCATTAGTCCAATTTGGTTGTGTTGGTCATCAAACACCAAAATCCAAAGTAAATGGGCCAAGGGTCCATTTTCCTTACAATCTCCTCCTTTTTGGTGATTGATGACAACACGACCAAAGCAAGCAAATGATAGAGATTTTGAAATTTAAAAACTACCTACTTGCTAGGATGCAATGCAAAGGGCAAGTTTATATGATGCTAGAAAATCCTACTCAGATACCAATCGAAGACCATCTTGCCCTTACAAAAGTCCCTATGTGTCATTATGGATTCCTACAAATTTTACCATTACTTAGTCTAATCCATAATCCACTTTCCTCCCTTTCTTGGACCATAACCACTTGTAGATATCAACTTGATGCTTGCCTTTGGTCCTTCAAATTCTCCCCCTTTGGCATCAAACACCGAAAAGGAAGACATTAGTAGCACAAGGGAGGGTCAAATTTCGTGATCCTTTGTGTATAGAATAAAATGGATCACAAAATTTGACTCTCACATTATATAGACTAAGCTCCCCCTAAATGTATGCATACATATGGTAGAAAGCAAAGCATATGCATAAATAGCAATTTATTGCACAAGAGAGTTTAATCTATATAATGCATAAAGAAAGCATATAAATATGAAATAAAAACAACATGATGATGCCAATTAAAGAATGATGCTTAACTCCGGGGACTCCAATTTCCTTACAATGAGACTACTACACATAGGTTTAAAAAATTGATACCATTTGAAAAAGTGTTAGTCTCAAAGCATCCAAGTTGTAGATTAAGCTCCTCCTAAATTTGTGCACACAAGTGTTGAATACTTGTAAAATTTGTGCACATAGATTTAAGTATCAAAATACCACTTGAAAGATGATATTTGGGAGAGATTATCTACAATTTGGACTTTAGCACATATTAGATAATTAATTGTAAAACAAGCTATGTGCCGTGCTCGTAAATAATTTTAAACCATGTAGGTTTGCTCCAAGGGTTGATAATGAAGCCGAGCAAGCCTACCATATGATATACCTATTGAATGCATGATAAAAGATTTAAGCATATAAATGCAAACATAGGCATGATAGATAACTATATGCTTTAAGAGTATATCAATTGAAAAGCAATACCAATTGAAATGAATACTAATTGAAAGTAATGACATCTAGTTACCTAACATGGGAAGGGGAATTTGGGTCCATAATATTCATTAACCCACTTGGCAATGATTTTGTCCATCATGATGCACCCCATGAAATACACCCATACTTTGCCAAGTCTCCAAATTCCCCGTGGTCTGACGGATTTCTCACTTCCCTTTCGGGATCCAAACCTTCTTGGTGCTCTTTATGTTGGAAATGATTTCTTTTGGCACCCAAAAGCGTTTGACCCCATTGTTTGCTTGCTTGTTCACCTTGATGGCCACCACCTTGTCATTTTTCTTCTTCTTCAAGAGATAAGGTGTGGAGGCCTTCTTGTCCACCTTGTTGGTGTAGGTGTTGGAGAGCTTGCTTGTTTGCTTTTTCTCCTTCTTCTTTGCTCCTCCCCTATTCTTCATCTTGCACTCATAGGACTTGTGGCCTTCTTTGTGGCACACGTAGCAAACCACGGTTTGTCCTTCATCAAGCTTCTTCACTCCCTTGATGGTGTTATCTTGATGAAGTTGGGTTTGCTTCGTCTTGCCTTTCACTTGAGTCAAGTCCTTGGTGAGGCGAGCTACTTCTTGCTTGAGTTGTTCATTCTCTTTTGCAACCTCTTGTGTGCATGTATCTACAATCACTTTCTCAACACAAGCTTGGTTGCACAAATGTGAGTCTAAACATAAATCATTGCAAGAGGTAGATGCATCCTTTTTAATTATGTCATTTCTTTTAGATGCCTTGGTGGGGGTATTTTTGACGGCCTCAAGATTAGCAACTTTATTTGTTAGCTCATCACAATGTTTGCACATGATTTCCATTTTAGCAAGCAAACTTTGATAATCATTTTGTGAGCTAGCTAACTTTTCTTTTAATTTTTCATTTTTCTTTTCAAGTTGCTTATCATTAATTGTGCATGCACTTGTTGTTGCACTAGCCTCAAGTTGCTCAATTTTAGTAGATAGTTCAACATTGAGATTTACAAAGTTTTCATATTGTTCAAGCAAATTCTTGTATGCTTCTTGTGAACCACCTAGCTCTTCTTTTAAATTTTTGAGTTTTTTTTGTTGACTAGTGCAAACTTTAGCATATTTAAGATTTTGTTGCACAATTGTATTGTAAGAAGGCAAATCATCATCTCTATCACTCTCACTAGAGGATGAGCTTTCGTTACCTCGTGCCATAAGGCACACACGAGAAGAGCTTGATGATGAGTGCTTGTGACCTCGTCTCTTGTGATGGTTTTCTTCTTCACTTGAAGAATCATCCCATGACCATATTGTTGTGAGGACTTTGTTCTTGCACGCCTTCTTCTTTGTCTTAGGTGTGGGTTTATTTGGATAAACTTCCACAAAGTGCCCCAACTCACCGCATCCATAGCATCCCCTCTTTCTTTGCTCGTTTCTTTGATTAGTGAAAACGAGGTCTTGAATTTGGATGGGCACACCCTTGACTTGAGCCTTTGGATCATCTTCTCCACCTTGTTGATTAATTTGATTGATTCTTCATCAAGGTCGGAGGTGGAGGAGGAAGATTGATCATCATCACTTGAGTCTTCATTATCATCATCATCCTCATCTTCTTCTTCACTTGAGGAGCTTGAGCTTGAGCTTGACTCAACTTTCTTGCCCTTCATCTTCTTCTTCTCGCTACAAGCGAGAGCTTTGCCTTTGCTTGATGAAGATGCTTCTCCTTGACCCATCTTACGTGACATTTCAAATGCCACTAGCTTTCCAATGACAATGCCCGGGGTCATGGTGCTCAAGTTCTCCATGTTCTGAAGGATGGTGATGATGCTTGCATATTTCTTTTGTGGTAGAACGGAGATGATCTTTCTCACTATGTCCGCATCATCTAGCTTTAATAATCCTATTAAATGGAGCTCATTGATGATTAAATTCAATCGAGAATACATATCACGAACAAGCTTATCATCATTCATAGCAAAGGAATCATAATTTTGCTTGGCTAGACAATGTTTTTGCTCATGGACATTACTTGTGCCATCATGGAGCTCTTGGAGTTTTAACCAAATTTCATGTGCCGTATTTAAGGTGAACACTTGGTTAAACACATCCATGCTAAAAGATTCAAACAAGCAATTCTTAGCTCTAGCATTGAAATGCATTTCTTTTTCGTCACTCTTTGTGGGTTTTTCGGGATTCTTGATGGGTTTCATCCCGTCACGAGTGACTCTCCATACACCTAAATCAACTGCCTTAAGGTGGCAAGCTATTCTAGCTTTATAGTATGGGAAGTTAGTGCCGTTAAATTGTGGAGGCCTAGCGGTATCCATCCTAACCACTCTACAATGGCGTCGGCTCAATGACGGTTAAGCCAAAGGTCCAAATATGAGCCAACCGGCTCTGATACCATTTGAAGGGACTGAGACACCTAAGAGGGGGGGTGAATTAGGTAACTTAAAAATTTTAACTCTAAACTATGGCCTCTTTTTCTAACCTTAGCAAAACTTATGCAAAAGATAAACTATCTAAATGTGCAACTACGGTTTTACTAGTGTGTTGCTATCTCTACCACAAATATAGTAAAGTAATCAATGTAAATGCGGAAGCTAAAGAGTAAGGTAGAGATACGCAAACTCCCGTCGACGACTCTGGTATTTTTACCGAGGTATCGAGAAGCGCGCAAGCTTCCCCCTAGTCCTCGTTGGAGCCCCTCGCAAGGAATCCCTCGCAAGGGCCAAGCTCCCGGTCGGGTAACTCCGTGGATAGCCTCGGGCCTTCCCCACGCGCAAGTGAGTCTCCAATGTACCTCTCGGCAAGCCTCTCCCGGATGCTCCCCGCCGTCTTCACTATCAAGCTTCCGGCCGAAACGCCGCGGGCCTTGTTCCCTCCGGTACACGGTGGCGGCCACACCACAAACGCGGTTGGTGTGATCTCGCAAGACTTCAAGCCCCTCCGATGTACAACACTTGTGCTCGCAAGCATGGGGTGACAAGAGGTATGCAAACCTCACTAAACACTAGGCAAACACCTAGAGCAAGCGCATAAGCGGTGGTCTAATCAACCTAAGAACTTTGTAAAGCACTTATGCTAATCACCTAATAAAACACTAAGCACTATGCATGTGGAGATCACTAAAATGGTGTATCAACACCCTTAGTATGTTTCCTCAGCTCCACACTACTCAAATGGCCGGTTGGGGGTTGTATTTATAAGCTCCACTGAGAAAGTAGCCGTTGGGGTCGAACTCCCGCAAATCTGCTACTGACCGGACGCTGAATTGTCCTGACCGAACGCGTTCGGTCGTCCCGACCATTGCTGCCGCGAACTACCGATCGAACGCTGCCAGCGTCCGGTCGCCTGCCACCGGACGCGTCCGGTCGTAGTTTCGCGCGCCTGGAACCTCTCTGTACTCGATCGGACGCTGATGCCCTGCGTCCGGTCGGTTGCCGCCAGCGTCCGGTCCTTGCGTCCGGTCGCCTGTCTGCCGAGCCACCGGTCCAGCGTTCGGTCGCACTTCCAGCGTCCGGTCCAGTGTCCGGTCGCCTCTGCGAGCTCGTTTCTTCGCAATCTTGCGTACGGCTTGGTTTCTATCTTCATGCTTGGACTTTGCTTGATATTTTGGGTCTTTTCTTGTGCTCCTAAGGTCTTTCTTAAGGTGTTGATCATCGGATCATCACATCGCCTTTGTTCAAGTCATGTCTTGCACTCTGTTGGACTACAAAACAAACACTTGTAAATTCATTAGTCCAATTTGGTTGTGTTGGTCATCAAACACCAAAATCCAAAGTAAATGGGCCAATGGTCCATTTTCCTTACAAGTTGTCTTTCGACTTGTCTTGTAGTGACCATAATTTCTTAGTTTGTGCATCAAATAAAAAATATTGTTGTGAGTTGCATAGTAACAATAATTCTCATCTCACAATAATGCTGAAGTTGTTTCATAATTCTGAATCTTACCTTATGATGTGGTTGTTTCCGAAACAATAACCTCACCTCTCTCTCTCTCATTACCATTTAAAAAAATCCTATGTGGCTTTATATGAGACGATATAAGAGACCAGTGACGCGTATCAACATCTTCACTCTAAGAAGTACATTTTTTATCAATCAGTGAAGATATGTATTACCTCATGCACTTCTTTCTCTCTTTCTTTTGTCTAAGCGGAATGAAAAATTTATTGAACAATGCGCATAAAAAGACATTGCTACCCGGTAGATCATCACCAGGAAGCGCACCATCCCTATAAAGGTTAGTAGTGCAAGGAGCTAAAGACGCTTGCAACTAAGTTTGGATAAAGAGCTGGCTCGGCTCGGTTCGGCTCGTTCTGACTCGTTAAGATAACGAGCTAGCTCGGCTCAGCTCGTTATCCTAACGAGCCAGAAAGCCAGTTCGGCTCGACTCGTTAAAAGCTCGAGCTGGCTCGTTAAGCTCGCGAGCCAAGTATAAAAAATACACAAAATATAATATTTGTATTTATCTAAAGTTTAAGAATAATGATAATATAAAAGAAATGTATCTAGACCAGTTACCAGTTAATTTATAGGGTCTAGACCAGTTATTAAACAATTGTAAAGTGCAAGACATGAAGTAATACAAAAACTAATATAAATTTTGATACTTTTTTTCTGAAAGTTTGGCTCGTTTAGCTCGAGAGCTGGCTCGAGTTAGCTCGTAATAGCTAACGAGCCAAGTCGAGCCAGCCACGAGCTGAGCGAGTTAACGAGCTTCGAGTTTTTCGTCCAGCCTTACCTGCAACACATAAAAGCTATCACAAGCGCTATCTCACTACTATAATCTATACAGTTTATTTACGAGGCAAAAACTCACTAATACAATTCAGCCGAATAAAATTCATTAATTTATAACTTAGAAATGTGCAAGATTTTTTTCTTCCCTTTTTTAATTTCGGTATACAGTTCCTCGTGCAGCTTGCGTCCCCATCAACTTTTTCATGCTACACGCCCACACCGTGGCCTTTAAATGATGTAGCGCCCATCGACCAATCCATCTTACCGACGTGTGGGCCCTGCCAGGGAAGACGCGACCCTGTCCTGGGGCACTAGAGCAGAGCACCGATCTTGGCCAGCGATGGATTGACTGATGATCGGCTGATGCATGCCGATCGGCGATGGTGCCTGCCTCCTTCTCCTTTCTCTCTTTTCTCGCATAAGTATTCCATTTTATGGCATGTTTTTCGGTCCTACGGTTCATCAGCCTGTTCGAGAGGCGTAAACGATCGTGGATTATTTACTGCTGGCTGATTTGAAGAGAGAGAAAAACACTGTTCCCGGCTGAAAATTTACGATCGTTTACGAGCAAGCGAACAGGCTTCATACCCATATGTTACAACGGGAGCTGAATTTTTTCATGGCACATTTGGTAACGCAAGAAGGGCGGACCTAGTGCAAGCGGTAGAGTCTTACCGCCTGTGACCGGAAGGTCCCGGGTTCGAGTCGCGGTCTCCTCGCATTGCACAGGCGAGGATAAGGCTTGCCACTGACACCTTTCTCCAGACCCCGTACAGAGCGGGAGCTCTCTGCACTGGGTACATTTGGTAACGCAAACAAAACAACCAAAGAGCAACATGTTGATCAGAGTAACCATAAGTTCTCTAAAGCCATATGAACAAGAGAAGCAAGCTGAATCTCAAATCATCGTATCTGAAACAGTAGGACCATCCAATTTATAGCAAACTAAAAATTATGTATTTTGACCAACAAAAAAAAATCTTTCTGAAACACACAAGCAAGGATGTGTTACATTATTCTCGTATTCAAAGCTATATCCCGTCAATTGTGCTCACTTCTAATTACAACTGCTTCTCCCATTAATCTTGCTTTGCGAGAACATAATCTGTTAGTTAAGGAAGTGCAAAAAACAGTAATAATACTTAAATGTTACACTTATTAAGAAAAACGTGGAGTAATTTCATATTCTGAAAATAAGTCTGAACAAGAAGTAACATGATTTAACTTATCATGTCATAAATGGGGAATCATAAATTAAAAGGGCAAAAGAGAAACTAGATTGTAAGTATTGATTTAACTTGCTGTTGTTAGTGTGTTAGAATCATCTAAAATTCCAAACTGTTTGGATGATATTTTAGGATTTTGAGATTTTTTCTATCTGGGTTCCTAGAATCCCAGGATTCAGACCGGCCTTGTTCGGTTTACTCTATATTTAGCTTGTTCGACTTTCTTTTTCAGTCAGAATAGTGTTTTTCTCTCACAACAATTTAGTCGGAACAATATTTTTAGTCAGTTTCAGTTAAGTTTCATGCTAGGAACGGGGCTGGGGGGCTGGTACCTTACCTCCTCCGATTTCATAACGCTGCGCCGCCACTAGTTCGCAGGATTGCATACCGTGGGTGGGGAAACTGCTGGCAGGGAAAAAGCATGAGACGGTGCCGTGGACTGTGGACGTGTGGTATGGTTGCTGACCAGATCCCAGCCGAGGGCCAGGCCGGCACACCGCTCTGCCAGGTGTTCGCAACTTCGCAAGCATGTACCACGAGGTCCCAACTCCCAACCACCACCCCAGCTCACCCACCGCCCGTAGGCGGACCCACTTGTCAGTACCCGCGCATGGTGCGCCTCGAGTACACACGCTTGCACCCCAGCCAGAGTCAGCCGCGTCGCAGATCAGCTTCGACTTCGAGAGCGAGCGAGCGGCGAGGCTTTTTTTTTAGTTCCAAAAATTTTTCCTAAAAAGTGTTACAGTAGTTATCACATCGAATCTTACGATATGTGCATGGAGCATTAAATATAGATGAAAAAAAAACTAATTACGCAATTTGGTTGGAAATCGCGAGACGAACGTTTTGAGCCTAATTGGTCCATAATTGAATACTAATTGTCAAATAAAAACGAAAATGCTACAGTAGCCAAATTTCTAAATTTCACTCAACTAAACGCAGCCTAAACAGCTAGTGACGCCGGCGCGACGTCGTATCCACGTACGGGAGAGCGGAGAGCCGACTGCGCGCTGACTCGTCCAGCGGCGGAGCTCGACGAGAAATTTAGGTGGGCCCGATTATGGACAGTATATTTTAATAATAATTACACGACGTATATATGAATGTCTACTATACGTGTGATAATGACATAAACATTTACACTAATCAGGTAATTATATATGATAATAATAGCATGAACAAATCAGAATATACGTCGTCCACGGCCATGCTCGCAGGCAATGCCAGCATTGCTCACATGCTCGCTGCCGCCGCCGCTCCCGACCCTAGAAACCATCCTCCTCCATGCGCTCACCTGCAACCTGCAGGCTGGTGTGGCGGCGCCACCGTAGCGGGCCGGCAGTGTATATATTTTAATAATAATTACACGGCGCATATATGAATGTCTACTATATGTGTGATAATGACATAAACATTTACACTAATCAGATGATTATATGTGATAATAATAGCATGAACAAATCAGAATATACGTCGCCCACGGCCATGCCCGCGGGCAACGCCAGCATTGCTCACCTGCTCGCTGCCGCCGCCGCCCCCGACCCTGGAAACCACCCTTCTCCATGCGCTCACCTGCAACCTGCAGGCTGGTGTGGCGGCGCCACCGTAGCGGGCCGGCAGTGGCAAGCAGGAGCAGCAACTAGAGCTAGGGGCACGGGCACCCTTCGGGCTGCAGCTAGGGTCGCTGCCGCCGACAGCAGCGCAACATGGCGGACGACGGTGGTTGGTGTGCGGCGGTGGCGATGCGGAATCGTGGATTTGGGAGCGACCGCTGAAGCTAGCTGTTGAGTGCTTGGGCTTGGAGCTTGGTGGCTTAGATCACTTGCCACTTGGGCTGCTTCATTGATGGACTATTGGGCCTTAGCCTTTGCTCATACCATAGTTTTATTTCCTATCCTATCCTAAAGAACACGTTCATAGCTCGTAGGTTCGGCCACGCCGCTGGACACCGTCGCTCGGAGATGCAGGAGGCGACGAAGAACAGAGGGATACTGGAGGCTGTCAGCCGGCGGTAGGTGGCTGCCCCCACCCTGCCGTATGGGAAGCTTCGCCTCTGGACTCGTCCAATGCAAGACGTGCAGGATCGACGACGCCAGACCTCTTATCCCTGTGCTGACTCTAATTACTGTACTGATGAGCACGGCGATGATCTGTCTTGTAAAATACTGTACTAGATGCTGAATAATCCGCGGAAAGCTACTCTAAAAGTCCTTCCGTACCAACAAGCAAACGAGACTTTTACTGGACGCCGCTGTTCGGTTCAGCAAAACAAACGAGACTTTTACTTTCACAGTCACAGGAAAGCAGCAACTTGCTGATAAATTACGTACCAAATCCCGTTCTGATTTGGACTTGTCTCGGTGGGGGTAAAGAACTGTGAGGCGCTCTTAAGCCTGTTCGTTTTGTCGTAAACGATCGTAAATTATTTACTGCCGGTTGATTTAACTTATTCTAATTACGATCGTATAAATCCAGCTGGACAGGCGCTTGTCTAAAGCTGCCAGCAACATGCAAATAGAATCGATTAAAAAAATAGAAGCACTCAGACGCATACACACGAGAGGAGGAGAGAGATGGGCACAGCTTTCATGGAAACCGTGCGAGTATAGCGCTTCTCTCAGCGCTAGCGACTTTCGTTTCTTGCACTCTCTCTCTTACAAATAGTATAAAAAAATCTTCTAGCTAGCTATTTGAACCTCCATTGGGACGCCCTCATGCTTGTCTGAAGCTGCGTTTCTGAACTGAAGGAAAATGACGGCGGCAGATTTTGACAGCCACGACTGCTACGTCGGAGAAATCTGGGATTCGGTGGGACTGGGACTGCGACTCCAGATGGTGTTCGTATCTCCAAGCCGTCAGTTTCTGAAGCCGATGCCCCTGGGCTGCTGGAGTGAGTTAAAGGCCGGAAGGCCCGGAATGGGTCCGTGGACCGGCTTGTAACAACATTCGTGGAGACTGGGCTGGAGTGACCAGCTGTGCTCAAAAGTTTGTGTGCTTTGCTACGTCTTCTCATCGTCCTCTAGCGAATTATACCGCACCCCCCCCCCCCCCCCCCCCCCCCCCCCCACCCACAACAACAACATCAGCCGCAAAGTCAGGCAATAACAAGCAGCACATCAAGATCAACCCTAAACAAACCGATTAAACAATGAACACCCATGTCCAAGAAGTCAACCCAGCATCCCTCCTACAAGGCTAGAACCTAAGATTTACAGCAGAGAAAGTGAATGGAAATTGCATCAACGACAATGGCATTCGACGAGGCCACGGAGTCACACACTCCCCTAGTTCTCCACCTCCGGCAGGCAGTGCCATCAAAAGGTTCTCTCTGCCTGCCACTAGCTAGAAGAAAAGAAAAGGGCAAGGGAACAAGACACCCCAACAGCAGCAGGGGAGGAGGGGCGTCTCGTCTTCATGATCACGCGTCGAGGTATAGAACGACGAGCGAGCAGGACCAGCAGCCGCGTGGCCAGTCCGGCCGTCGGAAGGACGCCGGTGGCACCGCTGTTGTCGTTGAGGGCTGACGGACCCATCGTGGGAGACTGTATACGCCGCTGTTGCTTGTCGCAGCCGCGCTGCATAACACAGATGAACACCAACAGTCAGCTCAGAGTTAGGATGACAAGCAGCTGCATGACACTGATGAACACGAACAGTCACAGGGGTCGAATATTTTTTTTAATTTTAGCACTTTTTTTAAACTAATTCTAAATCTAACACTGTTTATTTTTTATTTCCAAATCTAACACTTTTGGCCGCGCCTATTGCCATGGCGCGGTGAAATGCCTGTGCCACGTCATGCATGGTGGCACGGCGAGAAGGCTGACGTGGCGACGACCGAGGAGCTGACCGGTGACGTGGCAGGGTCTGCCGCGCCACCGATCTTGGCGCGGCGCCGCCACGCCATCCATCATGGCGCGGCAGAGATGGATGGCGCGGCGACGCCGCGCCAAGATCGGTTTCGCGGCAGACCCTGCCACGTCACCGGTCAGCGCCTCGGTCGTCGCCACGTCAGCCCTCTCGCCGCGCCACCATGCATGGCGCGGCACAGGCATTTCGCCGCACCATAACAATAGGCGCGGCCAAAAGTGTTAGATTTGGAAATAAAAAACAAATCGTGTTAGATTTAGAATTAGTTTAAAAAGTGTTTAAATTAAAAAAATATCCCAGGGGCCGGGGGGGTGTTGGATCCAAAACTAAAGTTCAGGAGATGTCACGTCGGGTGTTCGGATACTAATAATAAAACTAATTACAGAAGCCGTGGCTAATTCACGAGGCGAATCTATTAAGCCTAATTAATCCATCATTAGCACATGTTTATTGTAGCACCACATTATCAAATCATGGACCGATTAGGATTAATAGATTCATCTCAGAAATTATTCTTAATTTGTGCAATTAGTTTTATAATTAGTCTATATTTAATACTCTAAATTAGTGTCCAACATCCGATATGATAGGAACTAAACTTTAGCAGGTGGGAACCAAACAGCCTCACATTGCTTTGACTTAGTACCTACTCCGTATACAAGATGATAAGGGCAGGTAGTACTTCCTAGTAAAGAACTAAGCCTTGTTTAGTTCGTCCATTAAAATTTTACATCCTATCACATCGAATATTTGATATATGTATATAGTATTAAATATAGATTAAAAAAATAAGTAAATGCACAGATTGCGACTACTTTGCGAGACAAATCTTTTAAGCCTAATTAGTTCATGATTTGACAATAAAAGTGCTACAGTAACACATGTGCTAATGACGGATTAGTTAGGCTTAATAAATTCGTCTCGCGGTTTACTCAGTGGCGAAGCTACGTTCACGTGTCGGGGTCTAGCGACACCGACGATTTTGCTGTTTCACCTAATACAGAGTAGTTTTTCGTAGGCATGGACCCCAACAAAATTTGCGTGAGACCCTAGTGGCCCGGCAGGCGGCAGCCCAGCAGCAAAGTCGGAAGTCCATCTACTTCTGCTCAGCACCTCAGCCCATCCGATCCATCAATCCATACGCAGGCGTTTAGTCCACAACTCCACGTAAGAGTATCTCCAAGAATTTCCTAAACCTCCTCCTAATCCTAAGTTTTTAGAAATATCCAAAAAAATCCATCTCCAACAATCCCTAATATAATCTCCTAATATTTTAGGAGTTGGAAAAAAATCTCCCTCATCCACGTAACTTTACGAGCCGCAGCCTCACGCGTATCCTTCGACTCCCACGGTTTCCTTCGCCTCCCGCGTGCCGCTACTCCCTCCGGATCCTCCCCTACCGGCCGCGGGCATCTCTGCCCCATCTGAAAGGTCCTTGTGTAGTTTTGATAATTGAGTGACAACCTAGGTGGACTAATGGTATTTATGTGAGATACATAGGTGATTAGTCCACAGGTATCTCACATAAATCGAAGGCTTTGGAGCGATGGACCGCGTGGCGGTGAAGCTTAAGCAAGACTTGGCATCGATGGACGAATGCAACGGTGAAAAGCAAGTGAAGTCAAGATCGGTGAACCAATATGATCATACGATGATATGAAGTGGATCATATCATTGTTGATTGTGTTGGTGCATGTGTTGCATCGACATTGGAGGAGATAGAATAGAATGCGCAAGGCAAAGGTATAACCTAGAGCATTTCATTTCACCGGTCATAGGTGTGTAGAGAAGTTGATGACCGGATTTAGGATAGATGGCCGTACTATCAAGAGGGGCAAACTTGTTTGCATATCGGTCATCTAGTGCCACTCGAGTGATCTAACTTTGCATCATCGCTAGGATTAAGTGGCGTGGCAAGTTAAGTGGCTAATCCTTTGAAAAATGATTGTGAAAATGCTAGCACACATACACATGATGGTGTACACTTGGTGGTGTTGGCACATTTACAAAGGAGATGAAGTTGGAGTTGATGTGGATCAACTCAGCGATGGAACGGAGGTGAGAAGGGTTCAAAACTCCACCGGCGGAGTGTTCACCTATAGAGTGCGGACAGTCCGACGGTGCCACCGGCGCCCTATACAGAAAAGATAGGGTCTCATAGAGTGGACCGGACGCTGGTCACGTGGTGACCGGACGCTGGTCACGTGGTGACCGGACGCTGGGGTCCTGCGTCCGGTCAGTGGTGGCTGAGAGCGTGCAGGCGTCGGTCTTCTATCGGACGCTGGCGCTGGAAGTGACCGGACGCTGGCAGGGTGTGTCTGGTCAGACTGATGTACGGTGACGTAGGTAACACAGAAAAGTTGGAGAAAGACCGGACGCTGACGCTGCGTCCGATCGTGATCGACCGGACACATTCGGTCGTGGCTGGTACCTTACTGGAAATGACTGGACGTTGGGGTTGCTGCGTCCGGTCAGTTTGAGCAGCTGTGTCCGGTCATCACTTGACCGTTGAGATCAAGTGACTGAGGTTGAATGGAAGCGACATGTGGCGAGCATCCGTTGACCGGACGCTGAGGTCCTGCGTCCGGTCAATACGACCGGAGCATCCGGTCGTCCCGAGTTTTGCCCAGTGAAGGAGTAACGGCTAGTTTAGCCCGTGGGGCTATAAATAGAAGGTTGCCTCGGCCATGGCTGGTGCGGAGCACCTCGGGGGACTTTGTGTCCATGCTTGAGAGTGCTTGGGAGCCCTCCATCTCACATATACTTGATAGTGATCATCCGATTGTGTGAGAGAGTGATTCTAGTACGATTGCATCGTGAGGTTGCATCAAGTGGCACTAGGTGATCGAGTTGCAAGCCGGTGGTGCTTGTTACTTTTGGAGGTTGCCACCTCCTAGACGGCTTGGTGGTGGTCTCCGTCAAAGCCCGCAAGAAGCTTATGCGGTGCTCCGGAGAAGAGCTTTGTGAGGGGCATTGTGCTCGCCCCGCGGGAGCCGCGAAGAGCAACTCTAGTTGAGCGTGTCATTGAGCTACCCTCACTTTCAGGGTAGGTTCTTGCGGTGCCCGACGTACGGGCTTGGCGAGTGATGCCAATTAGTCGCCGAACCACTAAGTGAGCGGTCGACACAACGGGGACTAGCGTGTTGGCAAACACGTGAACCTCGAAAGAAAAATCACCGTGTCAACCTTGTGTCTTCCCGTTGGTTTGCAATCCCCTTTCACAAGCTTGTATTTATATTTCATATACATTGTGCTTGTGTAGTTGCTCTTGTAATTAGTTAGCTTGTGTAGTTTACTAGTTACCTTCTTGCTTGTGTAGCATAGAAGTAGCTCCCTTGCGTGGCTAATTTGGTTTGTGTAACCTTGTTAGTCATATTACTTAGTTTGTGTAGCTAAGTAATTGCACTCTCTAATTTGGCATTGGTTGCTTTGTTATTAAACATTGCTAGTGAGCTTAGGTGGCTTTGTGCTTTTGCTTACTAAGCTTGTGTAGGAGCTCCCTTGTTGCTTGAAGTACTAGTGGCATAGGTTTGTGTGACCTTGCTTCTAGAATTGGTTAGGTGAGCTCTAGCTAGCCCGGTACCTTTGTTGCTTAATTAGTATCTTTGAAAGGTGCTAGAGAACATAAATAGAGGGGTGTAGTCTTGTCTAGACCGATAATTTTAATTTCGCACTTGTTTCGATTAGCTGACACGATTAATTTTAGAAAGAACCACTCACCCCCCTCTAGTCTGCCATCTCGACCCTTCACCATCCCCTATGGCGGCGTGGTCCCATCCCAGCGGTGGCGCGTCCTATCCCGGCGGCGGCGCCTGCTCCGGTCGCGCGGACGTGGCTCCAATGGCACGACAGGCGACCGGCGTTCCCTCCCTCGCTCCTTCCCTTCCTTCTTCATTGCCGGCGAGCATGGGAGCCCTGGCCAGCGAGTGCAGGCAGCCACGGTCGGCGCGGCGCGGCAAATCGCTCGGGACTCAGGCCCCAGCCCTGGTGACAGGCGTGGCCCGCTACCCCTTCATCTCCGGTGAAGCCTGCTGCCTCCCGCAAGCCCACACCTCACCTCCTGCGGCCCCGTTGCCCCTCCACCTTCGGCGAACCCGGTCGCCACCCACACGACGCGCCTCAGCTCCGCCCCTACGCCTCCCAGGCCGACGCGGCGTGGACAGGCTCGGTTGGAGAGCGCGGCACGGCCAGCCTCGGCCAACGAGCGCGGCACGGCCAGCCCCAGCGGGCGAGTGCGGCCTGCCCCAGCGGGTGAGTGTGGCATCCCTGCTGTCGAGAGGAGGAAGATGCATGTTGCTGTCTATGACACGTGGGGTCCGCCCCGGAAGTGAGAGGAGGAAGATGCATGGAAAAGAAAAAAAATGCCGCAACATAACTCATGTCGGCCCCAAATTTGATTTTTTAGATATCATTTATTAGAAACTTTTGTAAATGGCCTTCTTTTTTTCTCCCCAAATCTTTTTAGAAGTTGCCAAACTAAAAGTTATTAGGAGAAAAAAGTACAGATACTTGATAGCCCACAAGGCCAAATGTCACGCACCCTTTCAGTTTCGTACCCGACGCATCGCAAATCTTCCTGCGGACGTCGCCCCTACCGGCCGACGACCGGCGCTCAACAGCCGCTCCTCATTGGCTCAGTTCGTTCTCAATCTGACAATCTCGTGTTCTACTGCTGTTTACTCACAATCTAGATGTGGCACAGCCGTGCAGGTACCCCAACCAGCAAGTACCCAATCATGCAATTTGCAATTAAATTAACGATCGTCTGAACATTGAGGTCTTATGGTTTTTATTTTTTAACCAGCTATACAATCCGGAACTCAGATTCTCAGAAAGCATTCTGTAATTTGCGTTCCAGCAAAGAAGTGAAGAACATTCTATTTCATTCCATCCAGCAAGATGCGAGGTATCGATCTAGCAGTGACTTCAACAATATACGCATAGCTGCTATCAGCTTTTATTTTTTTTTATTATGTGACTAATTTTGCAATTTGATAGACAATCAAAGCACGTTGGAAGGATTCTTTAAAAGAAAATTGCACCTAACCGGTGATAATGAGAATAATCATGGAGACACTTCAAGAACAAGAGTATTTGGCTTTTCGTTTGGTCTGGCTTCTCAAGCTAGTACTGATTCTTCCTATTGCCAGTGCATCGGTGGAGAGGTACTTTTCAGCAATGAAAATTGTGGCAAATCGCATCGGAGATGAATTTATGAATGATTGTATCATATGCTTCGTGGAGCTAGGATCGTAATCATAGAGGAAAACGGTAAGAGATAACTACCGTTGCAAAACCTTTATTTTGTCATAATATGCGGTTGTTATTTTATAAATTTGATGTTATGCATGGTATTTTATTATCGGACCCTATAAATAAGCAATTAGTACTGTGACTACTGACCCCGGCAGCCATTTCTCCTGGCTTCGCCGCTAGGTTTACTTATGAATTCTGTAATTCATTTTTTTATTAGTATCCGAATATCCTATGCAATACTTAATGTAATTTCTGATGTGACGTCCCAAAACTTTATATCCAGTATCTCAACACCGCCTAAAGATACAATCTGGTGGCAGAACCGGGCGTTAATGCTTGCTCGGCTGTCTTTGCTACACCAGCGGTACATCAGTTCCTTTAATGCACTGTACTTTTCGGTGATCATACTTCCAAATGCGGTGTGTCTACGGCCTTGTCCAGATGCCATCCAAAATCCAAGTTTTTTCATTCTCTCCATCACATCAATATTTGGCCGTTTGCATGGAGTATTAAATATAGGTAAAAAAATAACTAATTACACAGTTTAGTTGGAAATCACGATATGAATCTTTTGAGCCTAGTTGGTCCACGATTAGACAATATTTGCCAAATAAGACGAAAGTAATACTATTCATCGGGTTCAAAAAATTTGCAAAGTGAACAAGGCCTACATATTCCACATGTGGCGCTGGTTATTCATTGGCTGCTCTGGATTGCAATTTATTGAAGGTATTTTTACAGATAGGGACCAGATCATCTAATGACCTGATAGCATTCCAGTTTGAAGAAGACCATCTCCCTGTTCGTATGAGCTTGTTTGGTTTATAAACCATACATTTTCAACCAATGAACAGTAATATTTTCTCACAACAAATCAACCGATAGTACTTTCAGCCATGACTTATCAGCCAAACAAATCCAAACAAACGGGGCACAGATCACCAGAGAAATCTAGGAATCCACTTTGAGAGTGCGCACACATGTAATGACCTGATAATATTCCAGTTTCTTATGAATACCACTACTCCCTTAAGGGCCTGTTTGGATTGAGGGAATTCTAAAGGAATTTCAAAGGAATGCATTCCTGTGAAAATGTTTTGAAGATTGCTGTTTGGATTGAAGGAAAGATACATCCATTTCCAAAGGAAAGGATTCCTATGCTGTATAAAACGCAGGGAAAAAAACATCCAGTCGAACTCAAGGGAAAATTTCCTACGGTGCTTGCACTCACGCTGTGTTATAGATTCCTGCGTTTTTCCTGTGTTATGGATTCCTGTGTTCCAAACACCCCTCTAGTTATTTCCCGCGTTTTTCCTTTCCTCTGTTTTACCACTACACACTTACTCCATTTCTATGTTTTTTCCTATTCCCGAGTTTTCGATTCATGCGTTCGGCGTTCCAAACAGGCCCTAAGTTAAGCTTGAAAGGAGTCTGGAATAATGGGAGAACCTACACGCAAAGTCACAAACAAACGCACAAGCAAAAAGTGACAGAAAGGGTCCGGTTCGGCGGTTCATCTAGCTGGGGAGATGGAACCAGAAGGGTACAGGATTCCCCTAAAATGACTCCATGAATACACACAGTTGTTCATCGATGCAGCCAAATGTGGGAAAACAGAGAAAGAAATGGATCCCCGCTACCACGCGCAAACCACCTTTATTCCGGGCAGGATTTTCCAACCCCAAGAACAACACACAGCCGCCCACCGGATGGCACCGCATCGCAAGGCTACAAATCTGGCATAGCACTCGCTAGGACCAGTCACCAGGGCACCAGGCTTAGGGGTTAAGCCTATCTAAAGAGGGGCGAGCAGAACTGGTGATCACCTTGTTCGCTTGAACTTGTTTGGTTTATAAATCGTACTTTTTCAGTCAATGAATATTACTTTTCTCTTATACTAAATAAGCCAACAATACTTTCAGCCATGACTTATCAGTTAAACAAGTCCAAACGAACACGACGAGATATCTTCGGAGTGTTCAGGGAGTTGTCTATCAATCAGTTCAGTAAATGGGTTGGAAAATGTTAGGTGGCTTTTGCTCTGATCGGTAAAGTCAGCTCAGTAGTGCGTGTGCCAAGAAATGCCGATGCTACGAACTCACGACAGCATGGCATGCCGCCTTTATCTCTATCTGTCAAGAAAAGCGAGAAAGGACTAATTGAAAGGTTTTTGTTTAATTTTGGTAATTGAGTGATAATTTTAGGTGGACTAAAGTGTTTAAGTAAGATACACGGGTGATTAGTCCACATGTACATGTGTGTGAGCAACATATGCTATGACGGTGATGATGGCTCAAACATGTTGCAAAGCTCACACATGTGATAATGTTGGACCTTATTGCACATGAGACATGGTATGGAGTCATGTGATTAAGGTGGAGAAGATCAAGACATGACTTGGTTTGATGGATCGGTTGCAAGCGTGAAGGACAAATCGGAGGCTTTAGAGTAATGGACCGCATGACCGTGAAGCTTGAGCAAGACTTGGCACCGATGGACAAAGACAACGGTGAAAAGCAAGTGAAGTCAAGATCGATGAACTAATACGGTCACGTGATAATATGAAGTGGATCATATCATTTGATGATTGGTTGGTGCACGTGTTGCATCAACAATGGAGGAGATGGAATGAAATGCGCAAGGCAAAGGTATAACCTAGGGTATTTCATTTCACCGGTCATAGGTGTGTAGAGAAGTTAATGACTGGGTTTAGGATAGATGGTTGTACTATCAAGAGGGGTAAACTTGTTTGCATATCGGTCATCTAGTGCCACTCGAGTGATCTAACTTTACATCATCGCTAGGATCGAAGGTGTGGCAAGTTGAGTGGCCAATCCTTTGGAAAATGTTTGTGAAAAGCTAACACACATACACATGATGGTGTACACTTGGTGGTGTTGGCATATTTGCAAAGGAGAAGGAGTTGGAGTTGATGAGGATCAACTCGGTGAAGAAACGGAGGCGAGAAGGTGTCACTGTAAGTGACCGGACCCTAGCCTCGGTAGGACCGGTATGTTCGGTCAGTGGCAGCAGAGAGCGCGCAGGCGTCGGTCTTCGACCAGACGCTGCACAGTAAAGGCGATCGGACACGCGGGGCCTACTTCCGGTCGCGTGTGATGTATGGTAACGTAGGTGACGCTAGAGTTAGCGCGGGGGCACTGAATTGATCGGACGTCGGTCTGCGTCCGGTCATGCAGCACCGAATGCGTCCGGTCGCAAAACAGAGGCTCAGGGAGCTCTCTGGAAACGACCGGACTCAGGCGTAGCAGCGTCCGATCATCTCCGCAGTGCGTCCGATCGCAACTTAACCGTTGAGATCGGGCACTCAGCATTTGAAGCCAGAGATAACATGGCAGCCATTCGTTGACCGGACACTGGCAGAGTGCGTCCAGTTGATCTGACCGGCGCGCCCGGTCACCCTGAGCAGTGCCCAGTGAAGGGGTACAACGGCTCTATTTTCGTGGAGGCTATAAATAGAAGTGTGGGTCGACCTTTAGCCGATAACTTAGTAGAGCTGAGCACACTAGAGTCTTGGTGGCTTATGTGGGAGTGCTTGGGAGCCCTCTAACTCGCTTGAGCTTGATAGTGTTCATCCGATCAAGTGAGTGAGCGATTCTAGTGTGATTGTATCGTAAGGTTGCATCGAGTGACACTAGATGGTCGTCTTGTAAGCCGATGGTGCTTGTTACTCTTAGAGGTTGCCACCTTCTTGATTGGTGGTGGTCTCCGTCGAAGCCCACAAGAAGCTTGTGTGGTGCTCTGAAGAAAAGCTTTATGATGGGTATTGTGCTCGTCCCGTAGGAGCCGCGAAGAACAACTCTAGTAGAGCGAGACGCGAAGGGCGACAAGTGGTCCGACCAGATCAAGTGCTAGAGCTTGTGGTAAGCACTCCATGTGGGAGAGTGTGACTTGCGGGTCACCACTAGCAAGAGGACCGGCGACAACCTTGGATCTTATCTCAACGAGGATGTAGCGTGTTGGTAAGCACGTGAACCTCGAGAGAAAAATCACCGTGTTAACATTGTTCTCCCCGTTGGTTTGCAATCCTCTTACAGAAGCTTGTAATTACTTTCATACACATTGTGCTTATGTAGTTGCTCTTGTAATTAGTTAGCTTGTGTAGCTCACTAGTTACCTTCTTGCTTGTGTAGCATAGAAGTAGCTCTCTTACGTGGCTAATTTGGTTTGTGTAATCTTGTTAGTCACATTGCTTAGTTTGTGTACCTAAGTATTTGTACTCTCTAATTTAACATTGATTGCCTTGTTACTGAGCATTGCTAGGGAGCTTTGGAGCTTTGTGCTTTTGCTTACTAGAATTGTGTAGGAGCTCCTCGGTGTGCAAAATACTAGTGGCATAGGTTTATGTGACCTTGCTCCTAGAATTAGATAGTTGAGCTCTAGCTAGCCCGACACCTTTGTTGCCTAATTAGGATCTTTATAAGGTGTTTGTGGACTTCGATAGAGGCATGTAGTCTTGGCTAGACCGATTTTTTAATTCCGCATTTGTTTCGGGTAGCTGGCGCGATTAGTTTTAGAAAGGACTATTCACCCCCTTTCTAGTCCGCCATCTCGACCTTACAAGTGGTATCAGAGATAGGTCTCTCATTTGTGGTCTTCACCGATCCGAGAGGATGGCAACTTATGGGCTAGATGTTGATTGTCCGCATACTTTTGATGGCACACACTTTGCACGATGAAAAAATTGAATAATATGTAATTTTAAGTTTATTTGCCCTCAAATATGGTGGATGGTAGATGTAAGCTTTTCTCATGTGCTGGATAAAGATAATCTAACTCAAGTACAAGAGAAATGCCTAGATCTCGATATCCAAGCTACTAACATCATGTATAGATCTTTGTATGATAACATCTTTGGAGAGATCATAGACATGAAGACCGCCCATGAGATTTAGAGTTATCTCAATAAGAAATATGGGATGGTTTTCAACGATGAGGATGAGCTCAAGAAGGAAGCACATGAGGATATTGAGCATAGCCACAATTCGGTAATTGTGGAAGATTGCTCCACATCATGGTCAAGTGATGATGATGATGATCATACCACAGATCACTTGACAAGATTGATGATGATGCCATAAGTGATGCCAATGATGATGCTACTTTATGCACACTTGATGATGATAATGATGGATCATGCTCGGGCTATGAGAGTGATGTTTCTTCAAGCTCTCCAACTACATCACATTGCTTCATGTCACAAGGTGACACTAAGGTATCTAATGTAAATGTGATTGATCTTGATTCATATGAGGAGCTTCTTTTCTGTTCTCTTCGGAGAAGACCCAGTCCCCGATCTCTCCCTACATGTGCCACGGGCTCCGCACTTTGCGTTATCGGTGGTCGCCTGTGGTTCCTTGGTCACGCCTGTTCCTCCTACATGTCCACGGGCTCCACGCTCAATGTTATGGACTATGGGCTAGCCAAGACTAAGAGCTCAGCACAGAACTAATTGCTCGGACGTCGCTTATACTACCTATATCTCCAAGTTATTTTGATAACCACCGAGCAGCACACGTTCTGCTTTTTTTCTCTATGGAGAAGACCCAGTCTCTGATCCCTCTCTACACGTGCCACGGGCTCTGTGCTCTGTGTTGTGGATGGTCGACTGCGGTTTCTTGGTCACGCCTATTCCTCCTATACGTGCACGGGCTCTGCACTCGACGTTATGGACTATGGGCTAGCCGAGGCCATGGGGTTTAGTAGCAAACCAACTGCTTGGACGCTACTTGTACTACGTATAATTGCGTTGTGGTTAAAATTGCGAAGATTTTTTCACCGAACTACAAGCAAACTGCATAACATGCACCTTATAACATTATCACATACATAAGTGTTTTTTGCGCTATCGCGCATTCTAACTACATTGTCTAGAAATTACAGATGATAATCTTTGAGCATATCACCGAGCTTCGCCATCGCCGCTCGTCTCGCCAAACAGGTCAATGTCGCCGGCCAGCTTTCTCGCTGCATCCTCCACCTCATCCTCTAGTTGATGGGTCTCCGCCTCGCTCAGCCCTTTGGTGAATCCGCCCCTATCGCCTGAAGGTCAATGGATGTATAGTGGGACCGAACCACCGCAAGGGCATGAGTAATGCCGGTAACAACGGCATCACGATTGAAGTTCTTGAAGCTCTCCCACGCCGTCTTGCACCTTTCGATGACGATGTCTGGGTGCGGCAGCCTGCCATCGGTTTGAGGAGCCGCCTCTAGGTCGACGTAGTCGAGCACTGGTTTGATTCCAGCAACTATGGCGTCAAACTTGTTCCTCTGTGTTCGGGCGTCCTGCTCCAGCACATCAAATTGCGCTTTGACCCTCTGACGGTAGTCTGCAAGCATTACACAGTTCCATCAAGAAAGGAAACTACTTCAGCATTAACTCCGACCAGGGAATACTTACCGTTCAACTCCTCGACCAGTTTATCTGCTCGCCTTATCTCCTTCGCCTTTTCCTCTCAGAGTTGTTTGAGGGCTTGGCGCAACTGGCCGAGCTTCATGTTTTGCTCTACAAGCACAACAGTCATTGCCAAAAATATAGTTGTTCAGCAATACAAAGCACATTCGCTGATATACCGTACCTGCTTTCTACTCGGATACGCTTCTGAGCTGCTTGGAAGTCTGTTCTAGTTGCGTGGAGGCACTCGCTAGCTCCTCAGACTTGCACCACAGCTGCTCAGACACAGCCACCAGCTACTCGCCCAGGACCTCCTTCTGGCGTTCCAGATCTCGCGTGTTGGACTTAGCAAGGTCTCGCTCACGCCAGGCTCTCTAGATGTTTCTCTCCATCAGGTTCATCGCCTCTCTGAGTTTTTCGTTCTCTTCGATGAGGGGTTCCATCCTCTTTATCAGCTGATGCCACTGCTCGGCAGTCTGAGTTATCCCCTGTAAATACACAATTATAATGATGAACTTTGATCATCAACATCAAAGATGACCACTCCAGATGCAGTACTGAACTCGATTTGTTTCATCACTCCAGCGAGGGCAGTCTTCAATCTCCTCATCTCCCTGGTGGTATCTTCCTCCTCGATAACCACCACTTCGTCGCTGTGCTTGTGGAGGATTCAAACAGCTTGGGGTCGAGGTTCAGCACGCTCGATCTCCTCCATCTCGTCCTCCTCCACCGTAGCTCGAGGACCACTGGGGAGCTCCATGGCCGGACAACGGCTCTGACCATGCCCTGCGATGCCTTAGGAGGCACCGTTTGTCCCTCGGGCACCACCAGCTTCACCGCCCCAGACTCCGGTGCATTGCCGGCAACTCTAGCCTTTGCTCTCGAAGACCCAGCGGTTCCCGCTATTACCTCGGGCACTGCCGCCGATCCATCTGTCGCCAACGCCGCTCATTCATCGTTGCCGAGATCGCCAGCAATAGCGGTTGACTCCTCCTCTGGCTGCCAAGCACTCGGGGACTTAGGGACAGTAGCTGCTGGTGTTGTTTCCACTATGGGATCAGCCCTCGGTGGTTCGATAGTCTGGACTGGTGGGGTCAGACCCTCCGTACATTTTGCTCTACATCAGATCAGTTCGTCAAGCGCAAAAAAAGCTAAGAAATGACAACAAAGTAACTCCAAGGAAAGTATACTAACGGTTTAGTCTGCTGAAACAATTTCTTGAACCAGTGACGCCTACCCGAGCAACCAGTCATGGCCATGGGATCGACTCCCGTACTCTGGGGTGGAGGTCCGGTTCCTCCACTGTTGACCTCTGTTCCGCCTACCGCTCTGCGACTCCCTCTACCTGCTGTGCAGGGACTCCCATCGCCTGCTGCTCGGGAACTTCTTCGCCTCTCCTCGCTTGTTCCTCCGCACGAGTGTTACGCGGAGGTACTTCAGTGCTCGGCGGAGGAGCCACTAAAGTTTTGTCGTCATCCGACCACTCGAGCACCATGGTCCTCCGCTGTTGAGTGGTCTGGTCGCCACCAAGCGAGATGCCGCCTGGTTTGAAGGGACCAGCGACCGCCGTCTTCCTCATCTTCTAGGCCGGCTCGTCTACCGCTGCTCTTTTTCCCCGAACTTTCCCTGATACTAGGGGTGGATTTTCTGTCTGACCATCCTCGAACTCTTACGAAGCGCTGGCCGCATCTTCCTCAGGCCGAGCCGGTGGCCGAGCGTCTACACCCCTCGGCACGCCAGAGAAGTACACTGCTCTTTCTTGCGAATGGATCTTTGCATAAGTGCATCAGTTCATTGCTCGACAATGCGTCAGGATTATAAGTGTTGAGCAAAAACAATCGAGATGTTTACCTGAGGAGACGGATTTGTGCAGTTGAAGGCCCTTGTTTGCTTTGGCCAGTGGAACGAGGCGCTGGGAGCGAATAGCTCTATGGCCCACTCTAGGACAATTTGTTTCATCAGCCGTTTCGTCCTCTCCCGTGTCTCGTCGTCATCACCTCTATAGTCAAAGCCCAGGTGGGCCCTCTCCTTGTAGGGCTAGATTCAACGCACTATGAAGCTCGCCGCCACTAGTTCGCCGCTAATCTCTAAGCCTTCAAGTAGGTCGAGGAGCTCCCTTACTTGTTCCATGTTGAAAGGATCAAGATGCCCAAGAGGGGGGGGGGGGGTGAATTGGGCTAATTCGAAATTCTCTTGCAATAAACAAATCCTACGGATAGCCCAATTAACCCCTTGTGCCTAGAAAAGTGTTTCTATCAAACTAAAGCACAACGAACTCACCACCTAAGTCCCAACCTTACTCAAGTAAGCAATTCTATGGATGTAAAACAAGTATTGAATTGCTCAAAGTAAATACTCAAAGTAAGTGCTCAAAGTAAATAGGGAGAGAAAAAGGAACGCGGCGATGTTTTGCCGAGGTATCGAAGAGTCGCCACTCTCCACTAGTCCTCGTTGGAGCACCCGCGCAAGGGTGTAGCTCCCCCTTGATCCGCGCAAGGATCAAGTGCTCTCTATGGGTTGATTCTTCGACACTCCGTCGCGGCGAATCACCCAAAGCCGCTCACAACTTGAGTTGGGTCACCCACAAGCTCCGCCGGGTGAACACCAAACTCCCAATCACCACCAAGCCGTCTAGGTGATGGCGATCACCAAGAGTAACAAGCACGAACTCTCACTTGACCACGCGAAGCCTAATGAGAAGATGGATGCACACTTTGCTACTCTTGATTTGCTAGTGAGGCTACTCTCTTGGATTCTCAAATCACAAACACCTCACTAGGACCTTGCTCTTCTTGGCACTCACAAACGTGTTTCTCAGCTGTTGGAATGAGCAAAAGTTGCTCCACTCACGAGTGGAGCTTCTATTTATAAGGCAGCCTGAAAAACTAACCGTTATGAGCTTCTGCGGGACGACCGGACGCTCCGATCGTGATGACCGGACGCTCCGGTCAGTTCAACCCGCGAACCAGCATTCAAGTGATGACCGGACGCTGACGGGGTCCGGTCAGTACCGACCGGACGCGTCCGGTCGCTCTTGGATGCTTACTGTAAACGACCGGACGCTGGATACACAGGGTCCGGTCACACTGACCGGACGCGTCCGGTCACTCTTTTCCAAGTCTGGACCCTTACTGGACTCGACCGGACGCTAGCCCTCAGCGTCCGGTCACATGACCTTCCAGCGTCCGGTCACAACAGACTTAACCACCTCAGTCAAACGAACTGACCGGACCCTGCGGCCAGCGTCCGGTCGCACCGGAGCCAGCGTCCGGTCAGTGTTTGACCCTCCATTCACTTCCAACTTTCGAACATATGTGAATGAAGTTTGCTCCAAAGGATCTTAGGCATTCATAGGAGCTACCTAGAGCTAGTTTTAACAAGTGTGCACCACACCTAACTCACTAGACTCAACTAGGTCAAGCTACCCGTTCATACCCCCCTTTATAGTACGGCCAAAGGAAAAACAAAGTCCTAAACTACTCTAAATGTCTCTCCAACTCCAATCGACACTTAGAACTAGTTATCCTTAACCTTGTCGTCCATCCTTTGAAAACCGAAACGATTTCCATCGTAGGGGCATGACAACCTCGATTGCCCAATCGATCTCCATTACCATGACCTAACTTAGTTTCCTCTGCAAAACACACGTTAGTCATAGTAATCTTGTATTGACATTAATCACCGAAATCCAACTAGGGGCCTAGATGCTTTCAATCTCCCCCTTTTTGGTGATTGATGACAATACTACCTCGAGTATGTTATGGAGTGAGGTTTTTGACGGGCTTGGTTCATATAAGCTTTTGTCAATAAGAACAAGAGAGTTAGTCAAGCTTATATGACCCAAGCCAACACAGTGTACTCAAAGGATATGAATTAAGCATGAGTACAATTAACAAAGCTCATTTGCTTCGAAGTATAAACGCGGAAGCAAAAGCAAATGAGCATAACACAAGTGATATGACATATAGAAAATGCAAAGTAGAAGTCACACATGTCAAATATCACAGTCACGTAGATAGCACTATCACATATATATAATAGTATGCATGAAAGTAAACACACGAATGCATAAGTAATAGTGTATCACACAAATAAAACTCCAAATGTATATAATAAGCTAATACTAGATAACCTAGCTCCCCCTAAAGCTCGCTCCCCCTGAGTCTACATACTCAAAACCCTCTCCCCCTTTGGCGTCAAACACCAAAACCTAAGGGTCGGTCGGCGGGGCTGCAGCGGACGAGTCGGGCGCTGAGGTACGTGGAGCAAGATGGAACTGGGCGCCATCATCATCTGACCCTGAGCTCTGAACTGACTGACCCTCTGAAGCAGGAAGTGTCGCTGAAGCGGTCTGGGTCTGAGCTGGGGCTGGTGCTGCCTGTGATGCTGCAGGTATGTCCGTCGTAGGATCTGACGAGGCGACAGACGAGGGGAGCCTCTGAGTAGTCACGATAGCTGGAGCTGCTGTAGACGGACCGGCAGTATGCATGTGAGGCGGAGTAGGCATGCCGGTCAACTCGCTGAAGGATGCTCCAAGACTCCTGGAGACTGACGACTCAGGCACGAACAGCGAGGAAGACTGCTCTGGTGAAAAACCCGTGTGGTAAGGAGTGAACTGCGGGGCTACACCAGGTGAAGCTAACCACTGGGACACCTGTATAGGAGGTGAAGTGAACTGAACTGGAGGCTGTCCCTGACTCTGAAGCCCGATGGGCTGTACTGCTGGAGTCGTCGAAGTGGTAGGAGGCTGTGCAACCTGGGGCGAAGGCTGTGGCAGTGGGACCCCAATAGCTGTCGCTACATGCTGCATGAATCCCATGAGCTGCTGCTGCATAAGTAACTGCTGGTGCTGAAGAAGCTGCTGTTGACGCTGGAACTCGTCCTGACGAGCCTGAAACTGTGCGAAGTTGGCAGCTGTCTCCTGTGCCTGTCGTGTCTGATCCTGCTGCATCCGCTCAAGAATAGCTATGAGAGCGGGGTCTGTCTGTGGAGCAGGTGGAGCAGAACTGGAGCTACCGGCCTCTGCATCGTGTCTGCGTGGAGGCATCTGAGGTATAGGCTGGTAGTCGTCGTCAGAGCTGTCACTGTACTCACTCACTCCCTGCTGTGCCTCTAGCTCCTCCTCCTCTGTGGCTGCAATCCCTCTGATGATCTCATCCTGCTGAGCTGCGGACTCTGGCACGTCGGGAACGACGGCTAGGCTGACTGGGTGCCTGAGGAGTGGTATGTCTGATCCGCTGTGACAGGTTGTAAGCTGGGAACTCTGTAGTGGCACCTGTATACTCATCCATCATGCCAGGGGGCTTATCCATCACAACTCTACGGATGAGGAAAGTGATCCAGTGAGCATAGGGAAGCTGCCTGCGACCCTTGAATCCCTCAGCTATAGTATCCTCCATCTCTGACAGAAGGAGGTCCCAGATGTCAAACACTGTCATCTGCATGATGGCATTGAGAAGCCAGAGCTGTAAGCGAGTTAGGCCCTCTCTGTATCCCAACCTGGGGAGCAGTGTCCTCCTGATGATGGCCTCTAGAATCCTCGCTGTAGGAGTCAAGTCACTGGGGTTCCTGCTCGACCCCTCACCAAACGGCTCCTTGAAGCAATGCCGCACTAAGTCTGTAGGGGGCACCAACCCTCCATGAGGACGCCTGGGAGGTCCCTGCTGACCATAGCAAACCTCATGCATCTTTACAGGCTGCTCCTGTAGTCTCAGTATCTCCCTGGCTCTGCCACTGGTCACTCTGTGGTCTTTGCCGTTGAAAGCAAAGTGAATGTATCTGTGATGAGGATCAATGTAGAGCGAGGCATAAAACTGACGGACCCAAGATGGTACATATATCCCCGTCCGTCCAATCAGATCTGACAGTCCTGGCAAATATGACAAGTGTTGCCGAATGCTCTCTCCGGCTGCTGCCACAATGGACTCTATCTGGCAGACCCTCTGTGATCTGAACACTGCCCCACTGTTAAGATATGCATTGTAGAAATCCTCATGCAGTGGCGTGTAGAACCCCTCAGCTGCTCTCTCATCCCTCCTCGGAGGAAACCAAACCTCAAACTCGACAAACCGCAGCTGCTGAACCTGCCTGGCTGTAGCGGCCCTCAAGTCGAGGTGAACCAGTGGAGGCGGACCCTGTGGTCTGGGCGGAGGGCGTGAACCCCTGCGCCGTGTAACTGGCCTCGGTGGAACTGCAGCACTGGTACGACTCGAGCGGCGTAGCTGAGGTGCCGGCTCGGTCTCCTGACTCTCCTGAGTCTCCTGGGCTGGCTGAGGCTCTACTGGTGGGGGCTGCTGCTGTGCTGACGGACCCTCCTCAATGGCGACCCGTCGTCCTGCAAATGTGGCAGTCCCAGCTGGACTACCATGACGACGCTCAACCTCCTCAATCGCAGCTCTGACTGCGGGTGAAACTGGCTGATCTGTAATGACAACTCCGCTGCGGGTACCACCTCTCTCGGCACGGTCTGCGGCCTCTGCAACAGCTGCTGCTCTCGCTGTCTCGGCGTCGGGGTACTTGCGCTTCTTGGATGTCAGCTGCTTGGTTGACTTACCTTTGGATCCGGCTGGCTGACGAGGCGGGGGCCTCCTATCATCATCACCTGGACCACCACCAACATTCTTGGTGCGAGCCATCTGAACAGACAAGATGGTGAACTGTCGCTGATGAAGATCAACTGTCAAACTGGTGCTTTCGAGGCTTGGCCTCGATCCTTACTCGCGAGCTTGGCTCCGAGTTTACTGCCAACTGCCAGACGAAACACAACGGAACCGACTCGCTGCACGATAGAATAGATGGATATACAAATAAATACCATATATCTAATAGAAGCGAAATCCTAATAGAGAAAGCAATGTAGATGCGAAATTGAATCGTATGGCTTTCTACCTGACGAAACGCGAACCGAGAAGAGGTAAGATATCACGCGGGGGATTCTCGGAACCGGGCTAGGGTTAGGTCAAACGCCCTGAATGCAATGGGGAATCAGTGCGATTAGAATTTGATCTAGGTCATAATTTGAGATCAAGATTGAAATACAAAGATTGCCATACCAATCAATGGGAGGATAGCCCTGGGCAACGATTGGGCAGCGAGGTGACCGGCGAGGTGCAGCAGAGGCGAGCTGGCGCGGTGGCTCGGCTGGAGCGCGACTGGCGAGCGGGGGCCGAGCGTGGAGGCGCGGCGAGGCGAAGGCACGACGGCGCGGCTAGGCAGACGCACGGTGGCGCGGGCGCAGGCTGACCGGAGAGGTGGCGCGTGGCTGTGCTGCGACGGTGGCTCGGGCTAGGGCACGGCTGCGCGGACGCGAGGAGAGGCGCGAGGAGGCGGCGGCGCAATGGTGCGGCGGAGACTTGGGCGCGGGTCACGGGTTAGGTCAGGGAAAAAAGACTTGAAGGCCCGTTAATATAATCCCCCAGACCGTGACAGAAAAGGAAACCGAAATAGAGACTTGAAGTCGCGCAAGATCCACTGACCGGACGCTCCGGTGGTAGCGACCGGACGCTACCACCCAGCGTCCGGTCGATTCCAGAGAGGTCCAAATCCTCTGGAATCGCGACCGGACGCGTCCGGTGGTCCATGACCGGACGCAGGCAGGGTCCGGTCAATACAGCTTGCCCTTTCTTCATCGACCGGACGCTGGACCCTTTCTGACCGGACGCACAGACGCA
The DNA here is from genome assembly GCF_019320115.1 of Miscanthus floridulus. NCBI lineage: Eukaryota > Viridiplantae > Streptophyta > Magnoliopsida > Poales > Poaceae > Miscanthus > Miscanthus floridulus. Next base: position 26,853,998 of record NC_089580.1, read on the forward strand.
GCGTCCGGTCACTCCTTCAACAGCAGTTCACCTCCTGTGAACTGACCGGACGCTGGACAGCAGCGTCCGGTGCAGCGTCCGGTGCACCTTTTCCAGCAAATCTTCAACCTTCCTTCGCGCTGCCTGTTCCCAATCAAGTCCCAACTTGAATAAGATCCAAATAAACACCAATTGGGACTGATGTGAGTGACCTCTCTCAAACCCTCATATTTTTCAAAGTATTTTGCCTTAGGCTATAATTCTTTTTAAGAAAATAGGCAACAAGAGGGCAAATGGAACAAAACGACAAAACAACATTCAAGCATGTGTAATGTTTGTAAGTAAATCTAGTTGCTTGTCAAGTTTGATCCAAGGTTAAGCTTCTTCACACGCTCTTCGGCGGTTATCTTAACCATGTTAGACAAGCCCTATTTGCATTGCCACAAATTAAACATGTTGTATATTACAATGAATGCAAGGGACAACACAAGCTCAATTTTTGGTGAAGTTACTAAAATCAAGTACATTGAGCTCGTTCCGCAATCTACAAAATGTAGCCTCATCTAGTGGTTTAGTGAAGATATCCGCTAATTGATCTTCGGACCTTACACCTTCTAGTGATATATCATTTTTAGCTACATGATCTCTTAGAAAGTGATGGCGGATATCTATATGCTTGGTGCGAGAGTGTTGAACCGGATTATTTGCAAGTTTGACCGCACTTTCATTGTCACACAAAAGAGGTACTTTCTCTAGAACTACTCCATAGTCTAGTAAAGTTTGTTTCATGTATAATATTTGTGCACAACAAGCACCCGCGGCAATGTATTCCGCTTCGGCGGTGGACAAAGCCACACTATTTTGTTTCTTGGAGGACCAAGACACAAGTGATCTACCAAGCAAATGGCACCCTCCGGATGTGCTCTTTCTATCAACTTTGCATCCGGCGTAGTCCGAATCGGAATAGCCAATTAGCTCAAATAAAGCTCCTTTGGGATACCAAAGGCCAATGCTTGGTGTGTGCTTAAGATACCTAAGGATTCTCTTTACGGCAATTAAATGTGTTTCCTTAGGACTAGCTTGAAATCTAGCACACATACACACACTAAACATGATGTCAGGCCTAGATGCGGTTAAATATAACAAGCTACCAATCATAGAACGGTAGAGAGTTTGATCAACCGAGTTACCTCCCTCATCTAGGTCGAGATGTCCATTTGTAGGCATTGGGGTCTTGATTGGCTTACATTCATCCATCTTGAATCTCTTGAGAAGATCTTTTGTGTATTTCTCTTGAGAGATGAAGATGCCTTCTTTCATTTGCTTGACTTGAAAACCAAGAAAGAATGTAAGCTCACCAATCATTGACATCTCGAACTCCTTAGACATCAATTCACCAAATTCTTTGCATGAGTCTTCATTTGATGATCCAAAGATGATATCATCAACATATACTTGACAAATGAAGATATGCCCATCAAGCTTCTTGGTGAATAGTGTGGTGTCGACCTTCCCAATGGTGAAGCCCTTCTCAATAAGGAAATCCCGAAGGCGCTCATACCAAGCTCTTGGGGCTTGCTTAAGCCCATATAGTGCCTTGGACAACCTATAAACATGATTAGGATATCTAGGGTCTTCAAACCCGGGAGGTTGATCAACATAGACTAGTTCATTAATAAAGCCATTTAAGAATGCACTTTTTACATCCATTTGATATAGTTTCATTTCATGATGTGATGCATATGCAAGGAGGATACGGATGGCTTCTAATCTTGCAACCGGTGCAAAGGTTTCTCCAAAATCTAAACCTTCAACTTGAGAGAACCCCTTTGCAACTAGTCTTGCCTTGTTCCTCACAACAACACCTTGATCATCTTGCTTGTTGCGGAACACCCACTTTGTTCCAATGACTCTTGCATCTTTTGGTCGCTCTTCAAGATTCCAAACTTCATTGCGAGTGAAGTTGTTCAACTCTTCATGCATGGCATTGATCCAATCCGGATCTTTAAGAGCATCTTCTACCTTGGTAGGCTCATAGCAAGAGACAAAAGAGTGATGAGCAACAAATGAAGTAAGTTTTTGAGATCTAGTCATCACCCCCTTTGTTGGACTCCCTATGATGAGATCTTGTGGATGATCTTGTAGGAGAGGTGTATTTCTTCTATTGACCACTTGAGGAGGAGGTTGTGGAGCATCAACATCTTGTGCTTGTACAACCATTTGCTCATGGGAGATATGAGTATCTTCATTTTCTACTCTCCCAACTTTTTCACCATCTTGTGGTACATTTGATGAAGAGGGTTGATTAATGACTTGTACATCATCTTCATCATCTTTTGGCTTGATGTCTCCCACCGGAATATTCTTCATAGCCTCCCTCAATGGTTCATCACCTACATCATCAAGATTCTCATGTGCTCCTTGGGAGCCGTTAGATTCATCAAATTCCACATCATATGTTTCTTCAACCAAGCCGGTGGCATGATTAAATACTCTATATGCTTTGGACTTCAATGAGTAACCAACAAGAAAACCTATATCACAACGCCTTTGAAACTTCCCTAGGTGTTGCCGCTTCTTGTAGATGTAGCACTTGCAACCAAACACCCTAAAGAAGGAGACGTCCGGCTTCTTCCCATTGAGCAACTCATATGGTGTCTTGACAAGGAACTTTTGAAGAAATAGGCGATTGGATGCATAACATGTGGTGTTGATTGCTTCCGCCCATAGAGCTTCGGGAGTGTTGTACTCATCAAGCATTGTTCTTGCAAGAGTGATCAAAGTCCGGTTCTTCCTCTCAACTACACCATTTTGTTGAGGAGTATAGGTTGCGGAGACTTCATGTTTGACTTCCAACTTCATCACAATAAGCTTCTATGTTTGTGTTGTCAAACTCTTTGCCATTGTCACTTCTTATCTTCTTGAGCTTCACTTCAAATTCATTTTGAGCTCTCTTGGCAAACTTCTTGAAACAAGATGCAACTTCGGATTTGTCATGAAGGAAGAACACCCATGTATATCTTGAATAGTCATCCACAATCACAAGACAATAGAGATTTCCTCCCAAACTCTTGTATGTTGTTGGTCCAAATAAATCCATGTGTAGGAGTTCTAGCACTCTTGTGGTTGACATGAAAGCTTTGGTTGGATGAGTGTTTGCAACTTGCTTGCCGGCTTGACATGCACTACAAAGCTTGTCCTTCTCAAACTTCACATCCTTCAACCCTCTCACCAAATCATTCTTCATAAGCTTCTTGAGTGAGCTCATCCCAACATGAGCAAGTCTTCTATGCCATAGCCACCCAAGTGTTGTTTTGGTGAATAGGCAAGTCTTCAAGTTTGCATCTTCGGAGGTGAAGTCAACTAGATATAAGTTGTTGTATCTAAATCCATTGAATATCACTTGATTGTCATCTACCTTAGATACAACCACCTCCTTCTCGGTGAACAAGCATTGGAAGCCAAGATCACACAATTGTCCAACGGATAGCAAGTTGAAACTCAATGAAGCAACATAGAGCACATTGGAGATGGAATGATCATTTGATATTGCCACTTTGCCCAATCCTTTGACCTTGCCCTTTGAATTATCTCCAAATGTTATTTTCTCTTGTCCATCTACCTCTTCATCTAGTGAGGTGAACATACGTGGATCACCGGTCATATGTTGAGTGCAACCACTATCAATAACCCAATGACTTCCACCGGTCTTGTAGTTCACCTACACACAAGAGATTCAAGCTTTAGGGATCCAAGCTTGTTGAGGGCCCTTCACCTTCTCAACAAGTGACTTAGCCACCCAAATTTTCTTAGGTCTACTCTTGTTGGGGGGACCTAAGAACATGACTTTCATCTTTCCACTTGAATCTTTTCTAAGCATGTAGTGAGCATTGAAAGCAAAGGGTCTAGCATGCTTGGGCAAGGGTTGTGGTGGTGGAGTTTGACACTCATGAGCAAAGTGGCCTTCTTGTCCACACTCAAAACATCTCTTTGGCTTTGGCTTTGGCTTTGATTGTTGGTGTTGAGCTTGAGCCTTTTTCTTCTCTACACTTGCCATATATCCAATGCCACTTCTATCCATCTTCATGACGGTATTCATGAGTAGCTCACTTTGGAGATGCTTGCCTCTAGCAAACTTGCTCAATCCCACTTTGAGATGCTCTTTCTCCATCTTGAGCTTCTTGTTCTCTTCTTTGAGAATATCATTGTTCTTCTCCTCCTTGAGTTTCTTGATTTCTTCTTTTAGCTTCTCATTCTCAAGGATCACCTCTTTGTCATGATCAAGAGTTTCTAGCACAATGGTGTTGTGACTTTTCATCTCTTCAAGATCTTTCATGAGCTTCTCATTGTCACTCTTGAGCTTGACAAACTCATCATAGTTATTGCACTCAACCACTTGCTTGCCCTTGCTACTAGATCCATGCTCAATGCTCTCATCAATTAAATCATCACATGAGGTAGCTATATCAATCTTAACAACATGGTTAGTAGCATCATGTGGCTCATTTGGTAAGAATTCTTGTGCAATAATAAGAGTATCATAATTGATCTTTAGAGTTGTATATTCATCTTTTAGCTTATTGTGACTAGTGATAAGCTCATTGTGCACCCACTCAAGTTTATCATTTTTATCTTTAAGCTCTTTCTTAGAAGATTTGAGCTCCTTGAGTTTGGATGATATAGAATCATTTGTTTCTTTGAGCTCATCATTAGCCTTTTCTAATGTATCACACTTAGCTAAGAGTGAATCATTTTTAGCATCAAGTTTTTCATTTGTAGCCCTACTTTTTCTAATGATCTTAGTATATTTTCTTAGTATTTTGACAAGATCATCATATGTAGGTGAGTCATCATCATCGCTATCACTATCATCATCACTAGCATGTTCATCATCACTACTATCATCACTCTTAGTTACCTTGCGTTCACCTTTGGCCATAAGGCATAGGTGTGTAGAGGATGATGGCGATGGTGGCGGTGAAGATGCAATATCAATAGCAATGGCGGCCACCTTTTCATCGTCACTATCATCATCGGATGATCCACTTGATGAATCAATGTCCGTGAGCCAATCACCGACAATGTAGGCCTTGCCACTCTTCTTCTTCTTGTAGAAGTCCCTCTTTTTGCCATCTCTCTTCTTGTATGGCTTGTTCTTCTTCTTTTCATCTTCATCACTTGAATCATCTTTCTTGCCCTTGTTCTTGAACTTGTCTTTCTTGGGCTTTGTGCATTGATGAGCTAGATGGCCAAGCTCGCCACAATTGTAGCAATCCATCTCGGAGATTGGCTTTCTTCTTGAGCTTGTGAAGAACTTCTTCTTCTTGCCATCAAACTTGATGCCACTCTTATTTAGCCTTTTTAGCATCTTGGTGGTCTTCTTCACCATGAGGGCAAGGCTTTCTTCATCATCTTCATCACTTGAGCTCTCATACTCAAGTTTTGCTTTGCCCTTGTCTTGGCTAGCTTTGAATGCTAAGTCCTTCTCTTTCTTCTTTGTAGAGGATGAGCCATCTTGTGGTGTGATGTGCATGTACATCTCATGAGCATTGATCTTTCCCAAGATTTGTGTCGGTGTAGCGGCGGAAAGATCACCTTGATGTAGCACGGTCACAATGTGCCCATATTTGTCAATGGGTAGGACACTCAAGATTCTTCTCACAACGTCGGATGGTGACATTTGAGTAAGTCCAAGCCCATTGACTTCCTCTACAAGAACATTTAATCGAGAATACATCTCATTAGCACTTTCTTTGGGAAACATCTCAAAAGAATTTAGCTTTTTAATCACAAGATGATAGCGTTCCTCACGCTCACTCTTGGTTCCCTCATGGAGCGCACAAACGTCCGACCATAGAGCATGGGCGTCTTTGTGGTTCCTTACACGATTGAACACCTCTTTGCAAAGGCCTCTAAAAATGGTGTTGCGAGCCTTTGCATTCCATTTTTCATAATTTACTTCATCGCCTTGAAGTTGTGCGGCATTCCTAGGTGCGGGGAACCCTTGAGAGGCGGCTCTAAGAATTCCAACATCTAGAGCTTCTAAGTATGCCTCCATGCGGATTTTCCAATATGGAAAATCATCTCCCTCAAAGATAGGAGGAGGTCCATCCCCGTGAGACATCTTGCTCTAAGCGATTAAGCTTAAAAACGTGAGCACAAGGCTCTGATACCAATTGAAAGGATCAAGATGCCCAAGAGGGGGGGTGAATTGGGCTAATTCGAAATTCTCTTGCAATAAACAAATCCTACGGATAGCCCAATTAACCCCTTGTGCCTAGAAAAGTGTTTCTATCAAACTAAAGCACAACGAACTCACCACCTAAGTCCCAACCTTACTCAAGTAAGCAATTCTATGGATGTAAAACAAGTATTGAATTGCTCAAAGTAAATACTCAAAGTAAGTGCTCAAAGTAAATAGGGAGAGAAAAGGAACGCGGCGATGTTTTGCCGAGGTATCGAAGAGTCGCCACTCTCCACTAGTCCTCGTTGGAGCACCCGCGCAAGGGTGTAGCTCCCCCTTGATCCGCGCAAGGATCAAGTGCTCTCTATGGGTTGATTCTTCGACACTCCGTCGCGGCGAATCACCCAAAGCCGCTCACAACTTGAGTTGGGTCACCCACAAGCTCCGCCGGGTGAACACCAAACTCCCAATCACCACCAAGCCGTCTAGGTGATGGCGATCACCAAGAGTAACAAGCACGAACTCTCACTTGACCACGCGAAGCCTAATGAGAAGTTGGATGCACACTTTGCTACTCTTGATTTGCTAGTGAGGCTACTCTCTTGGATTCTCAAATCACAAACACCTCACTAGGACCTTGCTCTTCTTGGCACTCACAAACGTGTTTCTCAGCTGTTGGAATGAGCAAAAGTTGCTCCACTCACGAGTGGAGCTTCTATTTATAAGGCAGCCTGAAAAACTAACCGTTATGAGCTTCTGCGGGACGACCGGACGCTCCGATCGTGATGACCGGACGCTCCGGTCAGTTCAACCCGCGAACCAGCATTCAAGTGATGACCGGACGCTGACGGGGTCCGGTCAGTACCGACCGGACGCGTCCGGTTGCTCTTGGATGCTTACTGTAAACGACCGGACGCTGGATACACAGGGTCCGGTCACACTGACCGGACGCGTCCGGTCACTCTTTTCCAAGTCTGGACCCTTACTGGACTCGACCGGACGCTAGCCCTCAGCGTCCGGTCACATGACCTTCCAGCGTCCGGTCACAACAGACTTAACCACCTCAGTCAAACGAACTGACCGGACCCTGCGGCCAGCGTCCGGTCGCACCGGAGCCAGCGTCCGGTCAGTGTTTGACCCTCCATTCACTTCCAACTTTCGAACATATGTGAATGAAGTTTGCTCCAAAGGATCTTAGGCATTCATAGGAGCTACCTAGAGCTAGTTTTAACAAGTGTGCACCACACCTAACTCACTAGACTCAACTAGGTCAAGCTACCCGTTCATACCCCCCTTTATAGTACGGCCAAAGGAAAAACAAAGTCCTAAACTACTCTAAATGTCTCTCCAACTCCAATCGACACTTAGAACTAGTTATCCTTAACCTTGTCGTCCATCCTTTGAAAACCGAAACGATTTCCATCGTAGGGGCATGACAACCTCGATTGCCCAATCGATCTCCATTACCATGACCTAACTTAGTTTCCTCTGCAAAACACACGTTAGTCATAGTAATCTTGTATTGACATTAATCACCGAAATCCAACTAGGGGCCTAGATGCTTTCACATGTCATCACTGTTCGGTTTCTCCGACCAGCTTTTCTGGTTCTCCGGGATGTGGTGGACGTTGTAGCGGATTGCAGGGTGACTTTGTTTCAAGTAGAACCACTTGGAGTTCCACCCTTTTAGAGAGGTGTTCAGTGGTACATTAATGTACTCGCTGGCCATTCCATCCTAGAGCTGTAGATATACGCCACCGACCACCTTGGATCCACCACCGCCCTTCTTCTTCAACCAAAATAGGTGTCTGAAGAGGTTGAAGTGTGGCAGAACCCCCAGAAACATCTCACAGAAATGGATAAAGATAGAGATGTGTAATATGGTGTTGGGGTGGAGATTGCAGAGACTAATCACCTAGAACTCCAGCAGATCCTGCAAGAAAGGATGAATGGGGAACCCTAACCCACGCCAGAAATAATCCTCGAAGACTACAGCTTCATCCGTGTTAGGCATCGAGAAGGGCTCACCATTGGCTGGCTGCCATCCGGCGGTGACGCGGTTAGGAAGCACGCCCGCATCCACCAATCTCTCAAGCTCTGCTTCCCCTATGCGCGATGGCACCCACTCTTCGTCGTGACTGACTCCTGCTCCTGCCTTCTTCGGGTTCACAGCTCTCCTCTTCGGTGCCATCTCTCAGATCTGGATGGGGACCAGTGTCAGGAGTGTGCGTGGATGCGAATCTAAAATTGTGAGGGCTGAGGATGAAGACGGAATGGCAAAATGGCAAAGGTATGAATGAGGGATGCGGCGGCGCAGTTATAAAGCACTTTCCCCACCCTTTCGCATTTGAGGGTTTTTGGGAAACCGTTCCCACGATTTGCGCCCCCCTGAATTCTCTGACGCGTCTTGTTGGGCCGTAACATGGGCTTTCACGCAACCGCATCCCACGTTGCTAATTTATCGCTACCGTTGGTTATCACTCACTGAATAAATCGCTGACTTCACCGCCATTTATTGAGGCTCGGTAACAGTTACTGTACAGCCGTTACTCTGGTTTTTCTTCATTGTTGGGTTTTTCAGTTATCTCCGTAAACGGCTCGAGGACTGGCTGCCTGCTCGGCTGGTCTTTTTATCATTTTTAAGTTTTTGACCCTGGCACCACGTGACTGCGTCACCTACTGTCAGGCTCGGGGACTAAGTGGGCACACTTCACCTTGTGGTGAATGTGCTCTCTCTCATTTCAGAGCTTTGCTCAAGGACTGGCTGCCTCTTGGCTGGTCTTTTTACTATTCTTCTGCTTTGGACCCTGGCACCACATGACTATGTCATCTACTATCAGGCTCGGGGACTAAGTGGGCACACTTCATCTCACGGTGAATGTGCTTGCTTTATTCCTAAAGACTCCACGCCTCTTGAAGTTGAAGAAGACTATTGCCTTTTCTCGTGGTCGGACTCTAAGTGGACACATTTGTTCCACTACGAAGAAATTTTTGTTTCTGAACTTGAGCTTCTTACACCCTTATGGCAAGCCGTGCTTGGGTTATGCTGCTCGGCTACGATTCTTGCTGCTCGGTGATAGTACACGCTGCTCGGTAACTGCTCACAACTGCTCGGCAACTCATTATGGTGGTCAAACCATGATTTCGACTGCTCGGCTTCATTCGCATCTGCCCGGACAAGCTCAAGATGGCGTTGCACTACGGGTAAAAGGCGCTCAGGGACTAGTTGTGGGGGGTATGACCCTGGATACCCACAGCAGACCACATGGACTGCGCCCTCAGGGGTGGCCCAGCCCACAAGACGAAGCCTTGCGAGGCATGACTCTGGTCGGCGCTTTTCGTAAGACATCTGGAAGATATCCTGAAGATACTACGAGATCTATTAGGATATATATGATCCCAAGATTCTTGTAATCAGTTATTACTTTCCGGTTATCTCTCAGATCTAACCGACTTGTAACCCTGCTCCCTGAACTATATAAGGTAGACAGGGACCCCCTCCAAACTTACGTAATATCATACGATAGCTAATACAAACCAACAGACCACAGGAGTAGGGAATTACGTCATACTGACGGCTTAAACTTGTCTAACTCGTGTGTCTCTGTTGCCTTCTTATTATTGATCTCACGCTCCTCTTCCGATCAATCTACCTTCGTGGGATACCCCTCGGAGGACTACCGATGATATTCTGTCGATAATATTTATGATATCAAATAGATGTATTATTAAGATATATTAATGAAGAATTTAATTATACTTATCTAGTATCATAAATATTGATATTTTTCTACATATAAATATATGATACTTTTCTATATTATATAAATAAATATGGTCAAACTAAACTTTAAAAAATGACTTGATATGATGATATAATTATATACTTTTTTGGACCAAGGTAATAGTAGTTTTGCTCGAATGCTAGCTTATTTGTTTGCATAATGCCAGTCCAGTCAGCGCAAAGAAACACAACACTCACGTGTGCGGGGGCTATTGCTATTTTTCACCTCTACAATCCTAAGGTTCACCCCGGTAGGGGAGATGGGCCACGTCACCCGGTAAACCTCAGCCACACGCTCCTCCGCAAATATCTTGGGCCTCAGTGAAAAAACACACGCTCCCTCACCTCCCACTCCCACGCTGCTGTGCCTCTACCTTCCTCCACGCCACCCACGGCGCCGCCACTGCCGTCGCCGCTGCTCCTGTTGCCTCCCCTTCCTCTCTCCCTCTCCCTCTCTCTCCTGAGGTGGCAGCGCTGCGGCAGGCCATGAACACGGTGGCCTCCCTACGCTGCGCGTGGCCGTGGGCCCCAACGGCAGGCGAGCCCGGCTCAACGTGGCTCGCCGCTGTCGCGCAGGGGCGAAGCCAGAAAAATTGGTCGCTGGGGTCAATACTCACAATACTAAGTCCTAAGTCATACACAATACTAAGTCCTAAGTCATAGGTTACAATAATCAAGGTTTTCAATTTCGGTATTACAAAAAATTCTGCCACCCTCAAAATTACCGAATTTTATGAAATTCGGCCAAAAATTTTCTAGAGACTAGCACATGAAGTATGTTTTTCTAAGAATATTTAGATCTAAACATATATTAGCATGATTTATGACTACACATCTATTGAATAGACGAATATGCAACATAAACAATAGAAAAATATGAGTCTAGAGTTATATAGCATATGTATCAGTGTATTACAAAAATTCGGATTTTCTTTCGGCCACCACCGAAATTCGCAAAATTTCACCAAAATTTTGAACCCTGACGATAATATATATCATACATAACATCGTAAAGATAAAATAACAATTGCATAGTGCGTAGTTACCTCCTATAGTTTCCCTCTGTGCTTACAATCCTCCATCATGTGAATGTACTACTTGCCTTTTGAGTTCAGACTGTAGGGCTGGAAAAAAACAAAAAATCTAAGATTGGATGGAGACACACTCAGGAGAGGAGATGAGCAGAGAGCAACCTTATTGCTATCGCCGGAGCTGCCCACCGTCGCAAGTCGACGGCTCGCTCATCACTGGGATTTAAGTCCGGCCGGCCACCCAACTCAGATCATCACTTCACCACCAGACGACAAGGAGGATTAGCGATGCGCTGATGGGAGAAGCATAGAGGATTTGGGATGCAAGCAGCCGAGAGCCCGAGAATAATGAAGATGAAAAGGGGGCATGGCAACGTTTGGCATTTAGGCCGGCTGACCTGTCTGCCTATACTATTGCTAGCCTGATCACTCATGGGCTAGGGAGATGTCGAGATGGGTTGTTGCTACTGGGCTGTCAGCCTACCACTGGATCCAACAAAAAAATTACCGGGCTCAATATCGGCCAAGAATCGCTAGGGCAAGCACGACGGCAAAACTGTCGGGGTCAGCCGACCCCGATGGCTACACGTAGCTTTGCCCCAGCTGTCGCACCACCTCTCTCTCTTCCCCCTCTCTTGGTGTGTAGGCGCACCATACGGGCCCACCGCGCTGGCCGTCCTCCGACAAGGGGCGCGCCGCGGCAGCGGTGGCACAGCGCGGGTGGCCCCCCTCCCCTCTCCCTCTCCCTCCGTCTCGATCTACCACCGAGCCATGGCGCGGCCGGCGTAGGGTAGGGCAGAGGCATGGCCTTGCAGGCCAGTCATCCTCATCTTTCCCCCTCTCCCTCTCTCCTGCTGTGTCCGCTCATGGTGCTCGTGCCTGGTGCCGGTGGGTCTTGGTGGTGCTGCGGTTGGCACAGAACAGTCTCAGGTGCTCCCATTTCCTCTTGTATTTTGGGATTTTGCTTTTGCCTCTCTGATTCGTCCCTTCGATGACTTTGATTCGTGTTCTAGGGTTTGGCCTAGAATGCCTGTTGTTCCAATGTTTGCCTTCTCTATGTTTATCTGTGAAAGGACGGCACCAATTGGCAATGACACTACTTATCTCAAAGATGAAAAAGTCTCCATTGATGAGATCAAATTAACACCTCTAGAGCTTTCTGAACTGATAGCATCCATTAAGAATGGAACTATAAGTGCAAAGATCGACGAGGAGGTAACATTGCTAGAGTGCGGGGTTTTCCCCTTTTGCTATTTTTTGGCTCTATGTTTTGGCATAGTCTTTAGGGTCTACACACTTCTAGGCTTTGCACCTTGATCAATCATAACACCTCTCTAAATCTGTCCCTACAGATACTAGCCTAGCTCATTGCCAAAGGCGGAACAATTAAGGGTGTGATAGAAGAGAAAGATTTGATTCCGGTAACTGTGCTCATATTTGTTAGTATTTGGAGCCATAGTAGTTCAAGCATCTATCTAAAAAATATTATCACTCCTGCCACCAGTGTGAGGTGTTCCACGAATATATCTAACATCCTTCGACATTGCCAAGACATGTTTTTTTCTTTGGGTACTCCTGTTAACGCAGATGCTAAAAAATTGGGACAATATTGACATGCCCTCTTTATTCCATCAGTGTTTGTAGTTTGTAATTTGCATCTTATACTTTCATGAGTACTCGACGCATTGTTGTGCTCTCAGTTGGTGCAGTTTCATTATTTTAGCTTCTGGCTGGGTTGTCTGAAAGGCAAAAAATTATTGCTTGAAATGACAGAGAGCGGATCCAGCAGTAATCGAGCCAATGGTAGATAAAGTAATCTGCTAGCTCACTGTCACTGTTGTAGAGGCTCTGTAACCCCTCCAAATCGTCCGTGCCTTGCTGAGGTTTAACGGGCGACATGGCCACGCTGAGCGATTTTGGGGTGCCGTGGCCCATCTCCCCTGCTGTGCTGAATCGTGTAAGTGTACAGGTGATTTTGGGGTGGCGTGCTCTAGCTCCCCTACCATGGTGAACCTTGTGATTGTAGAGGGAGATTGGTTATGATCTGATGTTCTCAGTGTTTTCCATTTGCTATTTTTCCCCTTCTTGAGCCTGTGATGAAAATTCCATATCCATTGCTCAATAATATGATCTAATGTTCATTCGCTTGTGAGGTACTGCCGTACTGGGCATGGCTGCTACTTATATTATGCAGTTTCTGAGGGTAAACCAGTTGTCAGCATGCCTTGAAGCTCCAAGTTGATGAACAAATGATGATTGCTATGCTTCTGAAGCCTCCAAAAATCCTATCTTCATTCAAAAAAGATTCTTAGCTTCTTCATTGCTACTGCCATTGTTATTTTATAGGGTTGTTGTGAGGAAGTGATCTCCCTCTATAATCACAAGATTCACCGCGGTAGGAGAAATGAGCTACGTCACTCCAAAATCGCTCAGCGTGGCTACACCGCCTGTTAAACCTCAACCACTCATTCCCTTCCACTCTCGCCATAAATATGGTGTTGCCAAAGGGCTTCAGGAGCTTATCACCCTATACGGAGTGACTTTGCACCTTCTTTGCCTATGTTTTAATTCATGTCTATTGTGCTGCTGCATCCATCTTCTCATCAATATATACAAGTGTTTTTCCTATGGTGCTGCTTATTTTAGTATGAGCATATGCCATTGTTGATGATGTACCTATTACAGTTTGACCATATGATGATACCTGTGAGGTGCTTCTGATTAACGTGAACATATTTCCATGCCTTTGCTATTTTGCGTTTTTTGGGTCGACCATATGTCAATGCCAATGATGCTACAAAATGATATCTTTTTCCTGAGATATAGGAGGTGCTTTTTTGGTAGCATGGACGGTGTGTCCTCGAGTGAACCCCAGCCCCTTTGCAGAGTTAAGTGACAGTATGCGTTCATGATTATCGCTCTCTTATGGTTTTTGTTTTATCATTGTGAGAGAAGCATTCCCATATGTCAAACCTGACAATATTTACATGCCATTGCTGCTTTCCATTTTTTCGCCACATGTCAATGCCAACGTTACTCCACACAAATATCTTCTTCTCGACTATACAATTTGACAATAGGCAGTCATGATTACCAGTGTTTCATGATCTTTTTAGTTTGATTTCAAGTGAGGCATCTGATAAACTTGAGCATATTTGCATGTGCCATTGCTGTTTGGTAGCTTTTGTTGACCATGTTTCATTGGTGGTGATGCTGCAAACAGGTATTTTTTTTCCTCGACTGTGGCATATGAGAATATGCGGTCATGATTATCACTCTTTTTCAACCTGAACACATTTGCATGTGCCATTGCTGTTTGGCCATTTTTGTTGACCATGTTTCAATGGTGGTGATGCTGCAAATAGGTGTTTTTCCTCGACTGTGGCATATGAGAATATGCAGTCATGATTATCACTCGTTTTCCATCTTTTCATTCTCATTTGACCTGCACTTGAAGTGGGGCCTAGGCATATGATGATTAATATGTTTAATCAACTGAGGCATTTGGCATATGGTGTGACAGCCCATTACATATAGATTGTCTTTTTGTTATTCTTAGTCAACTGAGGCACTTTGGTATATGCAATGATGACATGCTTTTTCATGCCTACAATCCAACCTCATGTCCCGCACTTCATTGCTAAATGGAAAAACAGGTTCCTGCCCAGGCTTAATGCTTTTCTACAGTTGTGTCATACTATGCTCTTATCCTCCGGTAAACCTTGTTACTGCTACCTTATGATGTAATGGATCCCCTGCTTTTAATTCCATATTTTCTTTTTTTGCGTTTACATACTCTCGGCGATAATGGCAAATTGTAATAATATATCTGTCTATGCACATAGTATGTTCCTGCCATGTACCCCCGCTATTAGTTGGTTGTTACTATTTGTCGGTGCAGAAAGTGACCAACAAGTAAATATTTGTAGTTTTTGCCGTACGTTGTGATCGGAGGTGGTCTAGCACTCAATGACACAGGGTTTATACTGGTTCAGGCAACGTGCCCTACGTTCAGTTTGAGTTGGTCGGTGACTTTATTCCTGAGCCCAGGTGCTCGAAGTTTGCAGTGGGGTTATAAATGAGAAGGGAAAAGATGGGGGGTACAAGAGGTCTGGTCGGACTCCGGTCGGAAGGGCCGAGAGTGACGGGAGCTCCGCTATGAGCTAAGTGTTCAAGCGTGTGCTGGTGGTTCGAACCTGGCGGTTCTGTGGTTGTGAACTAGTGAACTTGATCGATCTGATAAATTTGACTGAGCTTAATGAACTTGGATGAACTTAGTTTTTTGGAAGAGAGCGCATCCCCTTTTATAGATGAAGGGGATGGCCTTACAAGTGAGAGGGAGAGAGTATGTATGCTTCTAAGTCTTGTTGCCCACGCCGATGGGTATAGGATGATGGTAGACACCCACAACACTGTTGGATGTCAGATGCACGTGGGAGGTTGTGTTGTCTTCTTCGGCT
The DNA here is from genome assembly GCF_019320115.1 of Miscanthus floridulus. Taxonomy (NCBI): domain Eukaryota; kingdom Viridiplantae; phylum Streptophyta; class Magnoliopsida; order Poales; family Poaceae; genus Miscanthus; species Miscanthus floridulus. The sequence continues at coordinate 26,869,436 of NC_089580.1, forward strand.
ATGGCAGACATCGGCGCCCGCCACACTGGTGATACCCGGAGGTTTGTGAGTGGTTTTACCATGTTCGCCTGCTACGGTAAATGGCGGCGCCCACAACACTGTCAATGCCCAGAGGCATGTAGGGGGGGCTTACCGTATGGGAGTTAATGGCGCCTACAATACTGTAGGGGAAAATGTCGGCGCCTACAACACTGCTCGGGCTCTGTTGTGCTAGGGAGGTTGCAGAGTACTGTTTTCTGCAGGTGTACAGAGTACGGTCCCCGACATTGCGGTTTGACTTGTGCGTCCTGCCCACTTTCTTCGTCTGCTCCCTGGTCCTTACCGAGCGGGCGTCCCCAGTAGGTTAGTCCCAGTCGGCTCTGATCGTGTTAGTCGGAGAAGAACGGTGAGCAGGGGTTTTTGGCATCCCCGGTCGGAGACGCGGGTCAGAGTCGGAAGTAGTGCTTTGGCCAGGCCTTCCGGTCGAAGAGGCCGTCCGGAGGCGGGCTGGAGGTCGAAGCGAGTGCTCTGGTCGGAGAGGTGGGCCGGAGTTGGAAACGGGTGCCGTTCCTCCTTGGTCAGGCCTTCCGGTCGGTGATTGGATCGTCCTTCTAGCTTGTTGTTTAGGTACTTCAGCCGGCCCATGAGTTACGCGTTGTTTGCAACGTTGGCTGCTGGGCCGAGCCTCTGTTGGAAAGCCGGTCTGCGAGGGACCCTTGGTTTATGAACCCGACACTACTTCTATTTCTGTTTTCTATTTTCCTACTTTGCTCTTCATTCCAACTCTACGTTTGTTGTCTTACTCCTGTGCAAGGTACACATTCAGTAAGGCACAATCATCCCACCGCATATTTTTTTGCCTGCTAAGCTTGGTTTCCTATTCCGTTTAGGTTATATATATATATATATATATATATATATATATATATATATATATATATATATATATATATATATATATATTGGTTCAAGACCTTTTCTACATTGGCCTCTAAAAATCTTGTCTTCATTCCAAATAGATTCTTGGCTTCTGCATTGCTACATCATACTTTTGCTGTCATTGTTATTTTAAAGGTTCGTTGGTACTTCGCTTTATTTGGATTTGGCCTTCTTCTTTTCCGTCGCCTCACCAATGGGTTCACAGGTAGTGCCTACCGTACATGGATGAATGTGACCACACTACTGTTTTGTCCCTGATGCCATTTGCCATTTTTTTACCTTCTTGAGCCTCTGATGAAAATTCCATATCCATTGCTCAATGATATGATCTGATGTTTGTTCGCTTGTGAGGTACTGGGCATGGCTGTTACTTATATCATGCAGTTTCTGAGGGTAAACCAGTTCTCAGCATGCCTTGAAGCTCCAATTTGATGAACAAATGATGATTACTATACTTCTGAGGCCTCTTAAAATCCTGTCTTCGTTCAAAAAAGATTCTTGGCTTCTGCACTTTTACAGTGATGCTCTGCCCTCGCCCTAACCCAAGCAGGGGTGTGCACGCTGCTGCTGCTGGGGCTCGACTGCAGTGAGGGGCTTGCCAAGACCTTCCACGACGGCCACCCAGCCGGCCAGGGCATCAGGCAACAGGCCCCCAGCACCCAAGCGGCCACCTCTCCCTTCTGCCCTTGACTGGTTGCCTCCTTCTGCTGCGCAGTGAGCCATACGGTGAATAATTTATCCTAATTAATAATTTCAAACTGATAGTGTTATGTGTATTTTTACTATAGCAATTGATTTTTTAGTTTGACGGTAGTGAATTTTCTGGCCATATGTTAATATTTGACCATTATTATAGAAGAAAATATTTGGTCATTTGGCATTTCTTGAATTAACAGGACTTCTGTTAACTTTATAGGAGTTTTTCTTGAATTTACATAAGACACAGAGGTTCCATTGCCTTCTCACATGTATTCAGGTGTTTGTTGGGGTTGGGTGATGATAACCATGTTGTCTAAAACATGCTGAAAGTGTCTCGAGCCAGATACCTATACTGTTCTTACAATTACAATTGATCCATTATCTGTCTTTGGATAGCAAATAAAAAATTAAAAGCTAATGACTTTGCTGTTAGGTCAGGCAGCTCCTGTCGTTAGCCTCCCCACCACCGGCAAAAGAGGACATCCAGTACACTAGTACACTGATCAATCTCGCCACAGGCATCTTTCAGTAATCGATCTCGCCAATGTCCAGGTACTGACTACCTTCTATCCTCACAGTGAAAGGTTTTTTTATCTGCGCCATAGATTGGGAGATGTCCTTCTGTAAAAAAGACATTAGTAGCCAACTGGTGAAGACTTGGATAGCCTTTTCCAACTGGTGCTTAGTCTACTGCACATATGATATCTTCACATGCGTGCACAGTAAAAATCAAGTTGAATTGAATTGATGTTTTGGTTTTAACAATTTACTTTTATAGTTGCAATTATTTAGCGAGACCGTAACTTATAGAATTTGCACTTTTTTTTGTTTCTTTATCTTAGCTGACAGGATATGACAGGTTAGGTAAAACTTTATGCTCAAATTTTACAGCCTTCATGTGTGTGATATGAGTCATGAGTGAGGTCTCAATCTGCCTTTCCAGCTGTTGTTTAGCCCTCAGCAGTTCTAGCCAAACCATATCTGAGAGAAGAGACATTCCGAATCCCAAAATCGAGACCACCATCTAGAGAGAACGTCCTCTGAAACAGTCCAATCCCACAACAGTTACAAGCCAAACGCAGCACCCTAAGGCAGTGGAATCTAATCAGAGACTGTCAATATGCCCGTATGTAAAATATCCATAATTTTGGGAGCTCCTGGATGTCAATATGTCAAGATTTTTTAGCAACCTGTTTTCCAGAACTTTGAAACTATAAGCTAGCCTTCACCTGTACATATTTTTCAGTATATAACCTCCATCACCAGCACGTAGAGTTGTTGTCGGAAAGTGAACAGCACTGAATGGAAGATTGGTTCGTCAGATTTATCTGTACGTAACTGAATGTACAAATTCTTTGTGCAATTTGATTTTCCACGCGCCCAGACATGATTACGCGATGCTCTTATGTTTGTGCAGGTTGCAGGAAACAAATTTACTCAGATCAAGTGAGACTGGTGGTGGTTGTTACATGGAGCGCTTCATCAAGAGGATCTGCTTATGATCGGTGAGGGGAACAATGACAAGGAGGACCAGATTGATAACAAAAAAAAAAAATCAGGTGTACTTATTTGCTATCCTAAATTTTCTACTTGCTCCTAGAAAATTTTCCATGCATATTTATTATGGACAACATTTATGCGTCGTAGATGCTTTGGATCAATTCAACCGTGTGATGCATGTGTAGTGTTTCAGTAGCAAAATTGTCAGTTCACATAGTGGCTGGATGGCTACTTCATTTTTTAAGTCATGTGTAGTGTTTCAGTGCTTTACTGTTTCAGTTCAGAGCAGCAGCAGTCCATTATCAGTTCACAATAACTTGCTTTGCTCAACTAAAATAGATATTGTTTTGGTTTTAATCTGAATTATTTCACAACAACTGGTGATGTGTTTTTCAGTTGTTCAGTTTCAGACTTACAACAACAGTTAGATATAGCATCGTGCTGATGTTTTGATTTTCAGTGGACAAAGTGCTCCTCTGATCCATCTGTGTAGCCTTTATGTATGTTGCTTCGGTAGCAAAATTGAATTATGGTGTCCACTGCATTTTTTTTGTCCTCACTGGTTCCCATGAGGATAATATAATCATTGGACCTTTTATTTTTCTCCTAGAAAACACTAACTATTAGGTGAATAAAGTTTTCGATATTGAGCTATTCAGAAGACAATGATTTTGATTTTAAATGTATGTGCATCATGAAATAGCTGTAAAACCAATCCTACAACTAACTATAAGATGAAATACCATACAGCCTAGCTCTTCTGCCCTTACCTGGTTGCCTCCTGCTGCTGCACAGTGAGCCATACAGTCAGAAATTTTAGTACTTAGTGATTCCAATCGATGTGAAACATGCCCTATTTACTGTTCAATGGCCTATTTCCTGTGTTTTCTGAAGTGGATTGTTTTCAAATTGTTGCTTAGCTACATGAATTAAAGGGGTGCACCTGCAGGACGCTCGAACAGCCACAGACACGAGCATGGTTCTCAGCTACAGATTTTGTAGTATTCTAATTGTCTATCTTTTACGAAGGCTTTTGTTAATGTTTCACATTATGGCCCCGTTCGCTGGTCTGAAACTTGGCTGAAACTGGCTGAAAAATACTATTCCGGCTGAATTGTTGTGAGAGAAAAATACTGTTCCGGCTGAAAAAAGAAGCCAAACAAGCCGAATATAGGATAAGCCGAACAGGGCCGAGTTGTTTAACTTTAATGAAGAATTATGTACTAATGATGTTCCAAACATTACGCTTGCAATTTTTTGGGTAAAAGTGCGACATTTTATACATATGTTATTGTGCTATTATTTTTTCTGTTCCAACACACAAGCATTTACCTAGCATCTTTTTGAACGAAGACAGGATTTTTAGAGGCCCCGAAGACTTGCCAATATCTTAGAATGGTCTCGGCTATTCGCCAACCCATACATTTGTGCGGTATAAACCTAAAGATACTTGCACTCGCGCTCCCTTTGTACTAGTTTCTAAAACCGTTGAGGCGCTGTCGCGTTCTAGGGAACAACTCGGTGCAATTTTGTCCGGTTTCACTGTATGGACACGTTCCAAATCGTAAATAATACTGTTGCTACCACCAACACAAACCTATGCAACGCCCAACGCAGCACTCCCTATCCAGTAGGCTGTAGCCTGTAGGCAGTTGAGTAGAACGAAACGCAGACGCAAGACAAGAAAAGCGAACCTACGAGCATCAATTTTCGCGGTACACGTACAAGGCTCTGAGAAAGCAATGTAGTATTGCACGTAGCATTTGCTAACATACTCTTCTTGATAGAATCCTAGGTGATAAGATCGCATTTATAAACGAGCCTGCAAAAACGCAGATTAGACGGTCCACCTCATAGTTTTGTATCATAGACGTGAATTTATCACCCATCGTTGGGGTGGCAATCTCAACGGTGAAATCACTTGATATCTGAAGTATGCAGCAGTGAGATTTACATACTTCCATTCATTACCACGGTTAGCTACATACATTTTCTGTTCTACGTTCAGTACACAGATAACAAAAATACAGCGCGGCAGCCACATATCAATCCCAGTCAGCATCAAAGAACCCAGCATCCTTCATTTCAGAATAGTAGACGTTCTCTAGGAGCATGTCTTCCTCCTACACATATAAAATTACAAAATAAATCAGCAAAGACAATTAATTTCATTACAAGTCACAGACAATTATACCAGTAGACAAGCTAAGGAACTAAGGAAGAAGCACTACACAGTAACAGATTATAGGCAAGAAGGTACCTGGAAGAAGTCTGCTAAGAAAGTCACATATAGAAGGGGAAGGTAAAGAGAATGATAGCATACGGTTGTGAGATTATATAACCTACAGCGAAAGAGGTCATCATCCAATATTGCTCCTGAAGGTGAATAAGTTGCCATAAAATTTGAAAAGAGTTCTGTATGTACCATAAACCAAATCCGGCTCCACTTGCAAGAAGGAAACATCCAAACAGTGATAGGCTATTCAATAGCAACATCGCACATACATAGTTGTAGTAAGCTGGTTTTGCTGCAGTAAAACAACCACGAGACTATGGTCATGAAACACCAAACAAAAGAATTTTGGAACATACAAAGACAATAACCAATTACCAGGCAGCCTGTCCCTCCATCTTGAATGATGCATGAAAACAATCAGGCCATAGACTCCAGTAAGCACAAGTTTGTGGAGAATCCATAGGCCCCATTTCCCACCAGTTCCTTGATCAGCATCAATGAACAAAGGAACACCAAAGCCAAAAACATATATAGTCTGAATAAGGACAAAGTCAGTTTAAGATAGAGCAAAAGGCTACAACAAGTGAACTAGAGTATTAATCCGCTTTCCACTTGCAACATGATTTAACACATTGAAACAAGGAAAGGCGTGTCAGGTTAGGTTAAGTCATGGGGCCTTCTGGCCTTGTCTTTCATTGAGCAGCCAAAAAAAACCTTTTACAGTGACATGAGATGAGCGGGCAAGATCTATTACCAATAGAAATTCAGTACCAACTTGCAATAACCAATCCACTATCATGGAACAGTGTAAACAAGAAAAATATTATGTTCTCTAATAAATTAACATTATGGACCAGATACACCAGTCAATTAACTTAGATTGTTGCTAAGAAAGCAAATACGACACAGCATCGCAAAAAATTCTAGTTGAATCCCAAAAACTGCAACAACTAAGTAATGAAACCTAACACACATCACTTCTAAGAAAAGCTAGTTACTGTTCGCTATGCCTGAATTTTGGAGTAGATCATACCTTGAGCAATACATCAGCAGCAACTACAGCTCCAGAGATAACAAAGGTTCGTGCCAAAGATTCAAAACCACTGGCATCATTTCCTTGAAGTAGAAAGGCTATGAGACTGACTTCCAAGAATAACATTCCTGATTTTGTAAACAGTGACAGTACATTCCAAGAGAATGCCCTGTCAGGCATACATTGCCATGCCTGCAAAAAAAAAATCCATACTTACATAAGAGGTACAGGTAATACACAATGTAAAAAAAACAATAAAAATGAAATTTTGGATTCATAAGTCAGGATTGTTCATCTGATTTTCCTTCTGTAGTTCTGTACAGCAGGACCATATCAAATCTAAAAATGGATTAATCCACTTACATTAGTAGCAATACCAAGATGTGCACCGCAAATCTAATCCTAATAACCAGACCAATGCGAAATATTATTTGACATCAACACCCAGCCATCAGGGATTTTAATTTTCCTTAACCCAGCTGAGCTTCCCACCTGTTCATCATTACCAGCTATAACATGACCCTAGGAGCTTGCTATTTCCTTTTTGAAAACCCACCAAGCCTTGCTACTGGCTCAATATTGAGACTCCCTGACGAGTGACCAGCTCCTAGCCTACCCATCCTACCCATAGGATTCGATCACGATGTGGTCTTCAGTTATTTCATTATCGAGTTGAAACATCAAAAGACTACTTGGGTATAACTAATGTTGACCAAAAGTTCACCTAATTCCCAATTTCCATTCTTTTACCTACTTATTCTACTCAGCCATTGAACACTAGAAAAACATACAAACATTACTGATTATCATTCCAACCTGAAATACAATTCAAAAGTGTCATGATCTGGTATAGATTTCTCACAGCTCAGTTTTACCAACAAGTTCATCTCTCATTAGCTCCACTTGCCCCTACTTTTCAAGAAGAAATTCCCCCTGCCTTTCACTAGTCATAACTTAAACTACACGCACAGCAAAGTACTTTTTTTAATGGAAAGCATTCCCCCTAATGATCATCAAATGACCAAATCAACAACCCAATCAAAGCACGGAGAGTTTCATAACCAGGCATACGGGACTTAGAGATAAGCAACACAGGGAACCAATCCGAACCTGCAGGAAGCACCAGAGGAGGTTGAGTACGGCGACGGCCCAGAGGAGCGCGTAGTACGCGACGACGACGACATGAGAGCGGCCGTAGCTGAGCCTACGGAAGCTCCGCCGCGCCTGCCACGCCAGGAACCCCACGAAGGCTAGCGACGGCAGCATCACCGCCAGGCTGTACAACACCCCGTGGCACTCCGACGCCCACCATAACGGCCCCAGCGACACCGCAGCGCCGCCCGACGACTCGTTGGCCTCCGGCGCCACCGCCAGCGCCATCCCGCCGTCCGCGAGCAGCGCCCGCATCACCGACACCGGCCCGAACGCCTGGGAAAGGGGAATGGACGTGGGTGCGCGCTAGGGTTTGGGTCGGTGGAGGGATTCGGTTCGGGAGGTGGAATTGCACGGAGATCGATTTGCTCGATTGCCGAAAGATTCCACCGGCTTGTGGTGGGGACTGGGAAAGCCGGAGGCCGCCGAGTGGGTCAAAAGCCAAGGAGGAGGAAGATGGAACGGAACACCGATGGCTTCGTGGTGGGCCATAGGGCCCACACATGACGGCTTTGGACGGCCCGATAATAAATTAATAAGAAGCTTACGCGCCAAAAGGCTTTCTTTTATTTCATTCTCTGCTAGTTTATAATCCGCATTTAAGATATTTATAATGATGTGCCAATGATTTTAAGAAGATAGATAAGATATAAATTACACCTAGATAAAACTTATATTGCTAAAAAAGACTCGATAATATTTGATTTGGTTTTCAACTCTGTATGGATCAAAGAATGAAAACTATAGAAAGGCTTTGAACTAATGGATGAAACTCTGTATGATTTTTAGAATGAACTAATAGATGCACAATTTTGTTCTAGCTCAGCCCAAGCGCGCACGCCTTACTGAACACGGTATAGCGAAAAGTGAGTTCGGGTTTTTTTTTTCTGAACCCGAATCTGGCCATTTTCCTAACAAAAAAACAGCGAGCAACCCGCTTAGGCGCAGGACCGGCCTGAGCCTGGCCTAAAAAAGAGATCTGAAACAGCGGTCATAACCATCATATAGCAACCAGGCGAAAGAACAGTAACATCTGAAAGTTACAGACAACTAGCATTAGCTATATTTGAAATATCACCGTGCTCCTACATCTGATCACATAACACAGGATAAGTCACATCACCATATTCCTACGTCTAAACCGAGAAGTTGCTTCTAATTTCCTAACAAAAGAAGCCAATAAGGCAACGGGAAAGCAGTAGTATATTCTATGTTTCTATATTCCTACGCAGCCAGCATTGCGGTGATGCACGACTACTGGAAATTGGGACGAACGGGGGTAGACTTGTTAGTAGTCCCTGAACTGCCCTAGTTCAGTAAGCGACACTTGATACTACTCAGCGAGTCTACTGGTGCTGCAGCAGCCCCATCATGTTTCTTGACAGTAGCTGTGCAGGGGTCGAGTCCAGAATTTTTAGCGTATCCATGACACTTCGCAAGACGATAGACAATATACCACCGCTCCAAGTCCTGCAGCTCTGATGCCATATCATGTAATGTCATCATCTTCTCAGCGCTGAGATACACAGGAAAATACATAAGAATGTCAAATTACGCGAGTATAGGAGCGTCATTATTATCGCAGTCGCTGGAAAGAAGAAAAGTATGAAATCATGGACCAGTACAGTGTATGTTTGCAGATGTTTATGATTAACTGCAGAATTCAAATACTAAAGCCCGTGAGTTGTAGTTCAACTATTGGTACACCATACCTTAACAAGGAAATTTCCAGCTTGCCAAACCTCGACCCATAGGTTTCCAGAACTTCTGATAGGATTTTTGAGTCTTCCTTAGCAGAAGTGCTGCTCTGGTGTAGTAGCCTGGCCAAATACCAGAACATGAAGATTCTCAAGATCAAAGTGAGATCTAAGTAGTCCCAAAACTACAAAGATATTATGAATAAATCAGCCTGCTGATTATGATATGGTTACAGTCCCTTATACTACATCAAATAATTACTTTTTTTTAGTTTTTATCTAACTAGACTAACACTGAAGATGTTAAAACCTTGGAGAATGATACAAAAGGAAACATATTCAAAAGAAAGAAAACAATGCTTACGTGTCGTCATTCCCAACAGACAGAACAGTGTCACATGCGTCACTGAGTGCGAATTTAGAAAGGTGGTATACAATGGTTTCAGCGGAATTAGTAACATTTGTGGCAAGAAGTCTAGCTGGTACAACAGGAAGAATATTCTGAATCAGGCTAGTTGTCAAAATAAGTCTTTTCCCAGCTCGAGTACTAAAGCTGCTACTTCCCATTGTTGCATTCTCATCATCTACCTGCTATGCACAATAAGGATGTCAGGCCAGGGGGAAAAAATGCACAACAGAAAGGGTTTTACACTACATAGCGAAAATCATATAACCTTCTCAACCAATCTTTTGGTAGCACGAGCCCAATCCAAGTCAGGAATTCTATAGATCAAAACAAACAAACAAACATCAGCGGATCAGCCCCTTTGCACATGTATGTCAAGCCAAAAGGAGTTGCATAAACATTTTTTAACAAAAGAAGCAAGTCAAACTAAAGCTCAAATACTTTGTTCAAAAGATGGGTGAGTTCAATTAAAAATCAACACCTTCTACGATGCCTGCTCCCATGCACAGTCATGACTTGTGCATGCCATGCTAAAAGCTTTTCTGTAGCCCTTTTCCGCTTTTTTTGCTGTGAAACGGCCTTGTCATCAAGCTTGTCAACTGGCAAAACACTTGAGTGTGAAGGTTTGCTTGCTGAGTGTATGGTACTCTGCTGAGGATCAACAATCTGGCTATAATCATCACAACCATACATGTATGTTTCAATACCCATACTCTCAGGAGTGAGTTCAAAAGACTTGGGGTGGAGGATGCCATAGTATTCAGAATTGTATTTTGCCCTTAAATCTACTTTCTTGATCTCTGTTCCCTGAATACATGATGAGTTGAGGTCCTTGGACAAACTCGGGCCAGGCTCTTGAACAGAAGTAGTCTGTGTAATGGGTAGCTGCATGTCTGAGCGTCCAGTGTGGTTTGAAGTACCTACTCCAAAGATGCAATCTGTGACTACGCCAGGTTGTGCTGTCTGTAAAACTTTGGCTGCCATTGCTTCATCATGACATACAGAAGCGCCTATTGGACAAGATTGGTTATCCAATCTACCAGTGAACTCTAGATTGCAATTAGCAACACTGTCGGTCATTTCCAGCCTAGTATCAGTAGCAACACTCTGTGGTTGCTGTACTAAAGTACCTTCACCTGTGGGCAGCAGGTGTCCTTTACCATTCCCCCCCAAGCTAATTATTGAACTGGGCTCACCAATACTTTTGCAACAATCCAGTAAAGGCAACCCAGAACTTGACATATTTTGCCACTGAGATGCTGAAGCATAAAATAAGCCACATGTTTGAGAAGTAGATTGATACTGTTCAGGATAAGAAGACCCATCGGATATAGCTGATTCTGGTGGTCCAGTTTGCATATATGGGGCAGTATTACTAAAGCATGCAGCAGAACCACTTTGATCTAATTCGATCTTCATACCAAACTCAACCAAATTGTCACTGCATTTTAACACATTTGATTAGATTGCAACACAGAAATACCAAATTGGGCAGTGAACTTAAGAACAAATAAATATTTGATTCGATACAGAAAATGTGGACACTTTGCTAGTTTTAGTGTTCGTAGCAGAGTAAGCTACTATGACCCATCTGACTGAAAATAGTGAATGCCATTACCAAAGAAGTGTTTGGCAGTAACATTTTTGTTACAAACTAAAAATCCATCTATAGAAATAGTTAAGACCACAGTTATAAGTGTTGCAAACACCATCATGCTGTTACTGTGAAGAACAAGTATTAGTAAAGTTGCAGGCTCCTAATTTCAACATGAAAATGAAATTAATCATCAATGATATGATGACACTGCAGCACCTCAATTTACCTTTGCTCAAACATTCCACATGTTTGCGAAAAGGAATCAGTCGATACACCAAACGAATTTAGAAGTGAATCAATTTCCATTTGCTCTTCACATTCATACAAGAGGGGTGACTTTTTTGAGCCATTATCCACAGTTCCATCTGCACTATATACGAATGAACTTGACAGTTGATGTGATATATCATTCTGTCTGTCTTCAGTGCTTGGTATAAAGCCAGAAGATTCTATGTGACCAGGAATTGTTCCCCATTCAGCAGAATGCATTTCACCTCGGCTTCCATTAACATGGCTCGTTGTGGGCCCTTTCTGATGAGGCAGTTCAACCTCAAAAGATGATTTGTTTTGCTCATTGTTATTCATCTTATATTGGAGATCAGCAAAGTTCTGAAAGCTACAAACAGTGGAGGCACTTGTGAGGGTGGTCTCAGTATCACCAGGGAAAGGCAAAAAACTTGAGGTGAAAGATGGGCTTTTTAAAGAGCCATTGTCCCAAACAACTTGATGCTTCATGGTATTCCCACCGGACAGTTCTGCATGATTGAAAGTCAAGTCACTGCACTCTTCATTGAGTCCATTGTCGCTGTTGGATGCTTCCAAAGCCTCTTGCATTTGCATAAGGGCATTCCAAGTTCCATCCCGTGTGCCCGAAAAGTGGTTATTGCTTTGCAAAGGAGTACTATATGGATAACTTGCAATTCCTATGCTACAACTACTTCCAAATGAGACAGCTCTGTCATCAGTGTCATAGGAAGTTAGTTCTTCTGTATGATCAAGACAGGATGCATTAGAAGGTCTACGCCGGTGGATGATATTTGTGCTGATATTTTGCATCTGCATTCCTTCATACACTTCAGGCTGAGGAGGCCCCAGAAGGTAGTCAAATTGCTGATATCCTCCCATCACAGAAGAATCATTATTCAGACCAAACTCTGCATCATTCACGAGAAGACCTTGGGCTTCAAATCCCTGCTTTGAAACAGAACAACTGTACTGTAAAGCTCGAGTATAGAATTCCTGATTAGCATCTTGTGGAAGATAAAATGTGTTTGGGTCAACTGACAAATCTTTTGCACTCGGCCCATCCACATTTACCAAAAGTTCAGCACAATCGCTAGACTGGGGACATAGCTGCAAATAGGCTGCCCCCCTGAACCTTGAAACAGGAGTGGTGCTCATGCTTTGATCACGTGATCAGCATCTGCAGGTGATTGGATCCAAAGATTTACACATACCAGTTAGAATTAATCAGATCAACAAAACCTGCAACAACTGTAAGACCCTAATTACCCATTTGACATCTTATGACCTACGAAAAATCACCTCATGTCCATGTGCTAAGAAAACTAAATAGAAGAATACTGCACAGTATAAAGCTAGAACGGCAAGCCGAGAGCTAGAGATTAACAAAGGGCATGTGCCACCCCCCCCCCCCCCCCCCCCCCCCCCAACCCAAGCTTAAAAACTCACCGAACAAAAAACCCTTGAGCTCTAAAACGGCCAAGGGCATCGACATTCACACTGAAGAATCAACAACGAGCCACCTCAAAGCTCAAGCTAATTAACAACTAGAACGGCTAGCTAAGCAACCAATCAACTACGAGAATAGCTAAACAAACCACCGATAGAAGTAATAAGCGTGCGCGGCGAGATGAAGCGAGGCCTTACTGGCTACCGGTGAGGTCGAGTGTAGCGGCGGCTCGGCGGTGAGCTCCTGGACCCGCGCCTAGCTGCTGGTCTGTCTCGTGGGGTTAGGGTTTTGGAGCTGGGAGCGGAGCAGCCAAGGCGAGCACCAGTGAGAGAGCACAAGGAAGGGAGCGCAGACTGCGCAGTGGGAACGCGGAAGCTGCCTGCCGAGTTGCCGACTCGTGCGCTTTGACTTTTCTTTCAGCAGTCGGCGACCGGGCGGCGGGGGCCGCCAACTGGGCCGTATCGGCCCGGCCCGTGTGGGCCCACGTATAAATCTACTTTTAAATTCTCTCTTTCTCTTTTCTTTTTGAGATTAATCTCTCTCTTTCTCATCCCTCCAGAGTCCACAGAAGAGAGAGAGAGGAGCGAGAGAGAGAGATGAAGGAGGGATCGTCGTCGGGGGGAGGGGCGCTCGCTGGGGGCAGCGATCCGAGGCAGCTGTCGACGGCGAAGCCGTACGCGCCGCCGAAGCTGTCTCCCCAGGACCTGCCCATCGACTACGCAGGCTTCCTCGCCGTCGTCTTCGGCGTCGTCGGAGTCATGCTCCGCGTACGTAACCATGTCACCCTCTCTGATCTGAATTTGATTTCCGGGTAATGTTTAGATCTGGACAAGTTTGTGGTAGATCTGCATGCTCGAGCAGTCCTGTGTGAGTGATGTGTGCTACCTTACGAGCTACTACTATATTGCACTTGCTAACGCCACGGTGACATCAAGAAAAAAATAATAATAAAACTAAAACAAATTCCATACAAGATGGAAACACTGTTATTCACATATTTACACGTTGAGATGGAAACACATTTGTTGAAGCTATGCCCTATTTCTAACTGCTTGTTCCTCGCCCTCCTCTTTAGAAAGAACGATGAACCTTGCTTTTTCCTCATTCTGGATTGAAGAATACTCCACATCAAAATAACATCAAAATATTAGGAATAGAATAAAACTGGGCGGAAGAATATTCCACATCAAAATATTAGGAATATAATAAAACTATACAGTAGCATGAGAGGAGGCCATGACGCCATGCCAATTCAGTTTGTGATAGTCAATTGGAGGCGCATATGCAAAAGGAACAAATCTTGGCTGCGGGAAAAAAAGTTGAATGGCATGATTTTGTAAATTTGAAAAATAAACTGAAAGGGTGTTAATTGAGAAGATCTATCAGCAGAACCATTGACACCTATCTTGTGACCGCAAAACACATAGCAAAACTGTCTACTTCTACTGGAACATAAGACTTACCTTCTTTATTGGAATAAAGATCTCTCATGCTATCTCTCAACTTTAGCAGGATGAGAAGCATCATCCACACTATTGGTTGAAACCAACCTTCCAAAGAAATGTAGGCAATCACTGAACATGAAAAACACCAAGGATCACACTAATATAATAAATAACTATGCAGAAATGTCTAGGCAGAGGCGATACATCGAATACCTTGGTTGTGGTAAGGTTCTCCTTCCCAGCAGCTGCTGCGCGGTGACGATGGCCCTGGACAGCAGCAGCACCCACCCGGCCGCCCGAGCTGCTCCTGCACCACGCTCCTTCCCCCGCTCGACGCCCTCGACTGTTCGCCTCAGGTCGTCCAGTGCCTCCTTCATCACCTGCACGAGCGCCAGACCACATGAAAAAAATCGAGCCATTTGCGCACGTGGCACGGACGCACACGCACCTGGAGCACATCCTCGATGCGGCGAGCCTTGGCCGCCCGTTCCTCGGCCGCGTTTTGAAGATGCAACAAATACAACATCTTAGTGGACTCATTAGAATACATAGAAGCCAGGGTCAGACTACAAACATGGCAGCATACATTCGCGAGTACAACATTCCCATGACTTGACACAGGCAACAGAGAAGCAGATCAGTTTTAATTGTAAATATTGGCTAAATATATCCATTATCGATGGGGAAGAATGATTAGCAGCAACAAGAAAAAAATAAAAAACCTAGAATATATCCATTAAGTAGCAGGAGCAGCCTCAAGATTCCTGTTTGAGCAAGTTGAGGTATGTACATTCAAAAGAACAGGCTACGCGGGCTTCCTCGCCGTCGTCTTCGGCGTCGTCGGAGTCATGCTCCGCGTACGTAACCATGTCACCCTCTCTGATCTGAATTTGATTTCCGAGTAATGTTTAGATCTGGACAAGTTAGTGGTAGATCTGCATGCTCGAGCAGTCCCGTGTGAGTGATGTGTGTTACCTTATGAGCTATTGATGGTGACGTTATGGTTGCCTTACTGGGCTGCATGCGTCGATATGGTTTCGGTTTCTAATCGATTTCGGTTTGCAGTACAAGGTGTGCTCGTGGATCGCGATCATCTTCTGCGCACAGTCGTTGGCAAACATGAAGAACTTCGAGAATGATCTGAAGCAGCTCTCCATGGCCTTCATGTGAGTTTTCTTAACATGTGCATTGAACTATGAATTTGGCTTCTAAAAACAGTACAGAAAATCTAGAGCAGCATAGCGACATATGCTTACTCAGTTTACCAATAGACTCTGAGTATCTTTTCATACTGTAAGCCTACCAAAATACAAACTGATTTGGAAACCCATATTTTACTTGTGTATGCTTAAATTTTCTCCTAATTTTCATTTGTAGCATCGGCTCTTGCTGAAGTTGTGCAACCAAACTATTATTTATTTAGTTCATTCATTGCTCCTTAGTTATTGCCATATGTGCTCCTCAATTTATGGGTTGTTTGTTAACGCTGAATTGATTTGTGCCATGGTTAAGTAAGACTAACATTTCTGCCTATGTTATGCTGCAATCCTTAGGAATTGGTTATAATTTTATTATAGGCTTATTGTTGCAAAATATAACCTTTCGTTGTTACTGATGTTACAACTGTGCTTCTTGACGTGGAGGCATGCAGCTCCTGAGTCACATTTACTATGAGCTTCCATCATGATTTTACAAAGAGTAAAGTGTACTGCTCAAACATGTTCAGAGGTGTCAAATAGGTCACCAGACTATTTTAAACTGCACTATCGGTTCCTAAACTTGTTTGGGAGTGTCATGTAACTGTCTAACCTACTAATTTACAACTTCAAGTCTCTAAGCTTGTTAATTAGTGCACTCAAGGTCCAAATCTCCCTGATTAGTGTTGATCTGTCAGTCCATCTATTTAGCATATACGTACATGACATCCAGAAGGTGTCACTCCTGTCTTAAAGGAGATACGGTGGCTGGCAACACTACTGCTCAGTTGGACGTGCGTGCTGAGTTTGATGCCCATGTGGGCATTTAATTGTTTGCTTGTTTAGACTGTAATGTCCTGTGTATAAAGCTTGGTTTTGAGTCGGCGTTCAACGTGAGTTTTTAATGCTTTGTTGCTATTTTGTTAGTAAGTTTTTTGGCCACACTATCTAAGCTCTTGGTGCTTAACTGTGTGAGCAGTTTAAATGGTAGTGACGCGACAAACATGGATGACTTAATCCTGCTGTAATTTCGTTGCTTTGGTATTGAAATTTGGGATTCCCGTCGTGGGAAAAAAGAATGTGTCATTCCTCTCCGGCGGATGTTGCTCGATTTGTGGGAGAGGAGAAATGAGAGACATGAGAGTGGTGCGTTGCTGCCATGGAGGTTGCTAGTACGCCACATGGGCAGTCGCACATTAATTAGCAAGATTTGGACCTCGAATGACAGACTTAGCCAATTTAAGGACATGAAGCTGCAAATTAATATTTCAGGGACCTATGTGATGCTTCTGAACAAGTTTAAGGACTGCTGAGTGCTGATGCAATATACTTGTTTACAAAATTTATAATTGTGCCACTCGAGGTTCAAATATCATTCATTGGCATATGCTTGCCTATTTGGCATGCCAGCATGGCCATCTGAGAGAGGGAGGGAACCGCCGGTGTACTTTACTCTTTACAAACATAGCACTCTACCGCAAGTAATATCATAAATATGTGATGCAAAGTTTCTGTTCAGGGGCTGTTGTTAAGACTTCAGGTTGACATATATCAACTTGCGCAGTCTACACATGTTGTGTTGCTCCAAATTAATACACCCTCCATTCACATTGTCATTTTAGAAATCACTGTGGTCCAAACACTTTCATCACCGGTTTCTATTGTAGCGTATTTGTGAAATTAAATATAAATGAAACAATAGTATGAGTATTTGACACCTATCTTTGCGGGGAATAATAGGATTAATAACCTATGACATGAGAAAGTAATTGATACCATATGTGCTTCACATTGTTTGTCAAACAATCATTAATCCAAAAGCAAGTATTAACCAGATGGAAATTGATAACATGTGCTGTGGCTGTATGCTGCCCGAGCCAAATTTGAGCAATGTTTTGTCCTTAATTGTGAAAAGAGCGCTTATTAGCATCCATCATACTTGTCATTTGTACCATTCTTTATTAAACTCGACATTCCCCCGATGCTTAGTTCGAAGTAGAAATTAAAGTAGCAGAATGAAATGTATTTCTTTTGGGGTGGATCGGTGGGTGGAGTAGGATAGGGGCATGAGTCTTCATGTACTGAATTCTCTTAAACGTTATACTTCTGGATTTCCTTTTCGTTAAATGTTGTAATAATATGGCTTAGATTGCTAACTATTGGAATTGACTGATAAGTGGAGAAATACTCCATTCCTTAAAAAAGTTCGTTTTGGACATGATTTAAGATACCAAGGAGTGATTAATTAGAGTCTATTTTCCCTTGTTTGCCCTTATTAAATAGCCTGTTGGGCATCCATTTGATGAATAACTCCGTGGCGAGCAGCGCGGGTTCGATCCCACGCTCGCTTATTTTTGTTGCAAGCACTGCTTCTTTTTCTTTTTTGCGATTTCTGCATGGCGTGCTGGTACTGCATGCGCCGGAAAAGAAGAGGCCAGACAGGTGAAGTACTCCATGCACTGGAAACGAAGAGGAGTTAATGCATGACTGCATGCGCTCCAAACGATGAGGCTGCGTTAATGCGGGGGCCAAACTCGTCTCATGAAATGGTGGACCACCTAAAATGAATTCCTTTGTGAAAACGCTCCAAACCTTCAGAGCGAATTTTTTTAAGGGATGGAGGAAGTAAAAGATAAAGATTGGTATACTTCAACAGTATCTAGAGACTAAAAGAAATAACATGCAAGATATAACTAAGATTTAGACAAGGACCTACATAGCAGCACACTTCACTTGCGTGACTTTGCTCCTGTAGTTAGAATTAAGCTTTCAAATACTGTTAAGTTTCTGCAGTTCACTTTCAATATAGTCTATGTCAGCAGAAACCTGTTTTCAGATGGAGAGTCCTGCCTGGTCATCTACAAAATGGCATCCATAAATCTATATTTCCATGACCTAATTGTATTGCCAAACATAATGTTCAATGTGCATATATAATGTCATGTAGGGTTAAAAACTGGCAGGATATATCCTGTCCTGTTTTTCACATTTGACCAGCCCGTTTTCATATTTCTGGTTTCTGGGGGAAAAAAACCAGAAACAGGATGGGAACCAGGATGGAAGTCTGGGACAGGGACCAGAATGGGGAGAGGGTCCATCTCGCTCGTTTTTGCGGGACCCCGTATTTATACTCAGAAATGCCCCATATTTGTCATTGGAGATAAGCCCAGCAAGCAACAGGAGCAATTCCCCGTACCCCTACAGGCTAAGAGTCCCACACACACTGGTCGGTCCACCAGCCCAGCCCGGCAATGCGACTATGCTTTGTGCGCCTGTGCGCACAGGCGGGTGCCACCTGCTGCCACGAGGCCCTTGCATAGCTGCACCGTGCTGCTGATGTGCCACCGCACAGCTCCCCACCTTGCTTGTCACTGCCCGCTTGGAACCCCTTTAATCTTTATCCCATCAAGTCGGGCTCTCGGTGGATTTTGTTGCCAACATTGGGTTTGGGAAGCATATTGTCTGTGCCGCTGTCACAATCTGCGGCTGGGTGCTGTCTGCTGACTGCTGGCCTGCTGCTTGTGTCTTGTGCAGCAACACCCAGCCAGCCAGAGCAAACCAGTGCCTAAGCAGCCTGCAGGAGTAGGACTGCAGCTAGTTCACTTGTTTCCATATGTTGTTCAGTTGTTCATTTGTTTGCATATGTTAGATATGTAACAATGTAAGTGTAAACGTGTGGTGTTCAGTTTAAATTTCCCGGTTTCAGTCCGTTTCTGTTGAATTCCTGCTTATCCTGATTCTGTCCTTTTTCCCATTTATCCGGTTCATATTCCTGTTTATCCTGATTCTGTTCCCAACTTTTCTGGTCTCGCTCCAATCCCCGTTGATATAATGTGGACATGAAAAATTAGTAAATGGTTTTCCTGCTCGTTTCTGTCCGATTTCATCCCTAATGCCATGTTAGCAAAGGAAGAAGCTACACAGTGCCATCATCCTCTTGGAACTGTGTTTCAAAAGAGCTTCTCCACTTTGGAAAGATTGGGTGTAATTATTGTTATATTTCCAATTTCTACTCTTGCTTTAATTCTGTGAAGGAAGTCAAGTGACCATACCATGTTGCTCTAAGTCTCAATAGGGGTATCTGTGACCTCATTAACTACTGTTTAGAGTTTAGACTTGTTTATATAAGCACAATGGGTTGGATGGATATCGTGAAGAAGGGTATCAAGTATCTTGTTTTGCTAGCAAAAATAAAAGTAGCTAAGAATAAAGTTTCCCATGAAGTTTGGTTGCATCTGTTTTCAACATTTGGCTCTTAATTTCCTCAGATGTTCATGATAAATTTGTGCTTTCTGTGGAATCTCAATGTTTCTCTATTTAATGGCATCCACAACTAGAAAAGTTTTACCAAAGCTTTTAACATTTCCAGGTTTGCTGTTATGGGTCTGGTGACGAACTATTTTGGACCCCCTCGTCCAGGCAGTACAAAGCGCTAATCTGTGGAAGGACACCATGTGCTTCATCCTTCATTGGCTATATCTAGCCAATCTTTTTGGTGCTTCGATAGCTTTGCCATTGGTTCTGACATTTATGTATGTCCAATTTGAGCAAACGTCATAGGTATGGACAGGACCGGTACATGTATGATGCCCAATAATTTATTTGTGCAGTACTAGTACATGTCTTGGTTCTCCCAGATACATGTATGTTGATCAATGCTTCCTGGACTTCGGGTCTACTTCATGTCCCCTCCCCTTGTGTTCGGCTGAGCTGTATTATTTACTGTTTATGCTGGAAAACACTGTTTATACTGGAATGTTGTGAGAGAAAAACACTGTTCCAGCTAAAAAAATAAGCCGAATAAGCCGGCTTAAAGTGCAGCTGAACACTGCTCAAACTTCCGTTGGTAAGCATTCTGGGATATGTTACTTCTGGTTTATCATTATCTTCGTTGAGATTCTGCGCTCGTGACCAGTATATTTCCTTTTCCGAAATGTTATATAACACATATGTGTTTTAGAAAAAAAAAACACATAGATTTTTTTTATCTACGACGTCTAGGGCACATATGTCGTAACCGGCGTGCATGGAGGCACCACGCCCGTGCCACCATGTCCTGCTGCTCGCGCTGCTTCCCTCTGCTGCCTGCTAAGCACGCGGCTAATCGCGTCGGAATCCCGTGTTCGTGTGGCCGTAGCGTAGCGTCGGGCCCCCTGTCGCTGCCAACCGCCGAGTACTGCTGTGGTGCCTGGTGCGTGTGATGGCGTCGTGCGGCGTCACGCACTGGGGCTGGCCGGAGCCGGCCGTAGTGTCTGCGCCGCTGGTCCAGGCCAGACCACGCCTGAGGCTCCACCAGACCAGGAGTCGCCCAATGCCAGTGGCGCGTTTATGGCGGCAGCGGATCGGCCTCTCCTCTGCCATCTATGATTTATCTTTCTATAGAAAAAAATATTTCTTGTGTTCTGTGAATCTGTGATTTTATGATTTGTGATTGTCTGGAGGTAGAAGAAAGCTGGAGACTAGAGATAAAAGAATGGTGGAAACTGTTGGATCTTAATCCTACGCTATAAAAAATGGGGCTATTACGTTTCTACCCTTACTTTGAACTCCAATTGTGATTTTACCCTCTCTTTTCGCCATGTTGCATTTTTACTCTCGCTTTGTAAAAACGAACACTCAATCTACCCCTCTTTATAACTCTGTTAGATGTTTATGTAAAAAAAATTAAAAAAAAAAGGAAAAGACAGGCTTAGAAGTAGTTAGGACAAAAATAACCTTCCACTCACCCGTGACTCTCCTATCCATCCCGATGCGGTCTCGGCCTTCTATCGCGGGCGCAGCGCTCGGGCGGTCGGCAGGCGCGGCTCCGGCGGCTGGTCAGCGCGGCCGGCGCCGCGGCTGGGCGGCGTGGAGGGGCCCCTCGCGGCGCGGCCAGGCGAGTGCTGGGCGGCGCGGCTCGCGCGCTCGGGCAGCGTGGGCGGCCGCGCGACTACTGGGCGACGGAGGAGCGGCCGGGAGGGGTGTCTGGGCGGCGCGGCCGGCGGGGCAGCCGTGCGACGCGGAGGGCCGGCCTGGGCGACGCGCTTGTGGCCAGGAAGGGCTCGCCGGCGGCCACCGGAGCAAGGCGCAGCTCCCCTCCTCCCTTCCCTGGCCGCTCCTGCTCGCATCCGGCGCCACTCCTTCCCGTCCCCGCCTCGCCCCGCGGAGGCGCAGAGGCGCAGATCTGCTCTAGACGACCGCCCGTGGAGGTCCGCCCCCGCCCGCTGTGCAGGCCCCGCCGACGCCGCTCCGGCCGGACGTGCTGCTTCCCCGGATGTGCAGCAAGGCCGGTGCCCGGAGGCAGAGGACGGCGCAAGCTCTGTTCTTTTCAGAGGAGAAGCAGAGGCAGAGGTTCTGTTCTTTCCCAAATTTCTCTCAATTTTACATGTAAAAATCTTAATCGACCTTAATCAATTTTGTTCTTCGTATATAACTCTATCAGTTTGTTTCAAGGGCAGAGATCGAATTCTCAACGGTCTGGGAGATCTAGAATTTCAAAGTTTGGTAAATTTGATGCACAATTGGGATGCAGGTCCAAGTTCAGAGCTTCATTTCTATGCAAAACTTACAAGTTCAGAGCTTCTAGGATCAAGTCTTTTGATGAGACCAGCACTAGTAAGAAAAGGAAACCATGTTCTAAATGTGAAGAACTCGACCATATACCCAAATATTGTCAAGGAGGTCCAACTGCTAGTCAAAAGAGGAACCGCTCATCTTCTCAGAATGAGTCATCTTCACAAGCATCAATGTGAGTCATGCTGATTTTTTTTTCCTTTACTCTAGATTATTCAGTCAACTTGTTTACTGAACCATTTTTCTCCATTCATGTGAAGTGCAAATGCAAGTGGAAGGGGAAGGGGAAGGGGTAGAGGAAGAGGAAGAGCAAGTGCAAGTGCTTCAAGTGCAAGTGAAGCACCTGGAACTGAAGGAGCAGAAGGGGCTAGAACACAAGGAAGAGGAAGAGGAAGAGGAGGGAGGTTGGCTGCATTGTTAGGAATTGTGTGATTATGACAATGAACATGTAATATCTCACTATTAGCTACTGCTTTTGTTGGACTTATATGTTGATGATGGATTGTTGGTTGTGTATGTTGGATGATGGATGTTTATGTTGGATGATGGTTGCTGCGCTTTTGCTACACATACTTGTGATGTGATATTATATATATATTGGGCCCATATATATTTGCCTGTTATGTGCAATTATATGTAACAAGTTGTACAATGATGCTGCCATTTTTTTTTAAGAAAACAGGGATAAAATCACAATGAACTTAGAAAAGTAAGGGTATTTTTGCAAGGGCAAAGTTGTCCTTGGCAAGCCCATTTAACTCCGTTAGCTGTTGTTAACAGAGTACGGGTAGACTGAGTGTTCGTTTTTATAAAGCGAGGGTAAAAATGCAACATGGCGAAAAGCAAGGGTAAAATCACAATTAGGGTTCAAAGTAAGGGTACAAACGCAATAGTCCCTAAAAAAATTCATGTGTTAAAACTATATAAAACACATAGTTACTCAAGTATATATACTTTTACATATACTTTTGCTGTCATGTGTCATGCATGCGCATCGGTAGAATTGTCAGCGCAGGGCCACTATATTCTCTGAGGGTCAATTTTGGTATCGTATTTTTAGAACTGTGAATTGCCTTGCCTGATGGCCTGCGTTCTGATTGGTGATTCTCGAACAAGTGCAGGCTGGCCAAAACGGCAGGAGACATTCCAGTTCGCGCCGGGGATGCCGCCGCTGCACACGTCGCAGCTACCGTGGAACCACGCCGGCGGCCAACAGGCCATATTCCAGCTCGTCACCCAGAACAACGAGGCCAAAGACCTCGCCGAGGTCATCGTCTGCAACTCGTTCCGCGACGCGGAACCCGGCGCGTTCAAGCTGTACCCCGACATCCTGCCCATCGGCCCCCTGTTCGCCGACCGTCAGTTCCAGAAGCCGGTGGGGCAGTTCTTGCCGGAGGACACCGGGTGCCTTGAGTGGCTCGACGCGCTGGCCGACCGCTCCGTCGTGTACGTGGCGTTCGGCAGCTTCACCGTGTTCAACCAGCGGCAGTTCGAGGAGCTTGCGCTGGGGCTGGAGCTCGCTGGCCGGCCCTTCCTGTGGGTGGTGCGGCCCGACTTCGCCACTGGCCTGAGCAAAGTGTGGCTCGACGAGTTCCGGGACCGTGTCGGCGGCAGGGGCATGATCGTGAGCTGGTGCCCCCAGCAGCAGGTACATATGTACCACGCCATACTTGCACCGTCGTCCGCACTGCATACCGTCACCGTGCGGTGCTTCCTTCCATTGGACAGGTGCTGGCTCACCGTGCGGTGGCTTGCTTCGTGTCGCACTGCTGGTGGAACTCGACGCTGGAGGTGGTGCGGAACGCGGTGCCGTTCCTGTGCTGGCCCTACTTCACGGACCAGTTCCAGAACGAGAGCTACATCTGCAACGTGTGGAGGACCGGCTTGGCGGTGGCGACGGGGCCGGACGGCGTCGTGACGAAGGAGGAGCTGAGCGGCAAAGTGGAGCGAGTCCTCGGAGACGACGGGATCAGGGAGAGGGTGATCGCGCTGAAGGACGCGGCGTGCCGGTCGATCGCCGAGGGTGGGTCGTCGCATGACAATTTCAAGAAGTTCGTGGAGCTCGTGAAACTGAAAGAATGACGGTGCTTTTTCTCCTGGGGAAAAAATGAGAGAGTTCCGTAGAGGCGGCCAAACTGGGTTCCTACTCCCCTTTTGCTAGGAAAGACTAATAAAGCTTTATGTATGCGCAAACATGCATATGGGTTACAATTAAGCTTGGACACGAAAAACAGAGAACCCAGAACCAAACCGAACTAATTGGAACCGTAACTGAAACCGAAATATTCGGTCCCAGGTTCTCAGAAACCGAAACTATTACGGTTAATTCGGTTCCAGCACTCGGTTAACCGAATTGACTTAAAATAACCGAACTAAGCTGTTGGACCTCTTGTTTTTTTACTGCAGGCTCGAATATTGCTCTATGCTTGAATATTTGAGAGAACAATAACATATATGTGTTGTACTGTTGTTTTATGCTGCATTGATGTTTAAATTGTCCCTTTCGACTGCATGAAAATCAGGCAAAATGCTGTTGAAATTTGCAATTGAATGTGTTGTTTCTTGGTTCCTGAAAAATTCGGTTCCATCGGTTAGAACCGAAACCGAACCGAATTAACCGAAACCCGAAATTCTTCGGTTCCGCATTTTCAAAGTAACCGATCGGTCCCTTCTTCTCAAGTAACCGAATTAACTGAAGAACCGAACTGATCGGTTTCGGTTAACCGGACGCCAAGACTGAGTTACAACTACATGATATGTAATAATTTATTGTGCAGTGTTTATGACAGTAATAATAAACTATTTTCTATATTCTAAATTTTGTAAGTTGTTCTAGTTTTTTTTCTAGTATATATGTTTTGCTACGTATCAGGGTCTGGTTCCTAGCTATCCCCTAAGGCCCTAAGCAGGCTTAGCTTGTTTGGTTGGCTAGACACGCCGCCAGACCCAGTAAGCCACCCTAAGCAGGCTTCAGAAAACGCAGGAGTTGGCTGTTTTTCTGGAGCCAGGTTCTGGCCAGTCGTCACACGGAGTCGCCTCACCTTCCTTCGGCGCAAGACAGCGACCTTCTTCATCCGTGCACGCGAGCTCCGGTGAGATCCGCCGGTGCTCCACCCGTGCACCCGAGCTCCGCCTGGTTCCCGCTGGCCACCACGCTAGCTCCGACGAGGTCCGCATCTGCTCTAACTCCGATGGCCCGCATTTGCTGTTGCGGCGGAGCCGCCTCGTGGGCGCGGGCGCGAACAGCAGCGCCGCTTCCCCAACGTGGCGGCGTAGAGCACGTGAAGCAGTCGTGGGTGACATGTTTCTTTGCTTTCTCAGCCATTGCTGTTACCCGTGCTCGCCCACTCGCCGAGGTGCTCGCAAGGTGAAGCAGCGCATCTCGCAGCACACCCCACCCGCTGGCAATGTTGTGTGTGTTTTAAGTGTTTTCAGACGTTTTTCGGACATGTTGTAAGCCTATGTTTCAAGTGTTTCAGTTATTTCAAATGCATGCTTCAAGTGTTTTCATACGGATGTTACAAAACTAGATCGGGATGCTACACATGTTGTGATGACTATACACGTAAGTGTATGTTTCAAATATTTCATCTGTTCTAGACGAATATTGCAAGTGTTTTATCTGGATGTTGCAAAAGTAGATATGGAAGTTGCATATACATGCATGTTCCAAGCATATGTTTAAATGTTTTCAAGTGTTTTCATACGTATGGTTGCAAGTGTTTTATCTAGATGTTGCATATGTTTATAATGGTTTTCAAATGTTTTTAGGTGTTTTCGCAAGTATTTCAGACGCTTGTTTCAAGTGCTCTGTCTTCTTTTGTATGTTGCGATTGTTGCACTTAGATGTTTCAAAAGTAGATCGAGGCGTTGCACATAGGATGCACGTGGAAAGCGGTCGGCTGCGCGGACGACGTCTGGGGCGGGCATAGGCAATGCCCGGGGCGGCGCGCGTCCACTGCTGGTGCGCTCGCTTGGAAGCCCGACGGGCTAGGCGCTGGCTCGTTCCCTATGCGGGCAGCGTCAAGACGCTAGCATCCGGATCAGACGACCGGGATGTAGCACTGTAACAGGTCCCTAAAAGTTATGCTTCTGCTGGAAACAACAGGGAGCACTCTCACCATTTCTTAGCAGGCTGAACTGACTTTTAGGCCCACGTGGTCGGAAAATAAGTTAATGGATACTCTATTCTAAGTTATAAGAATTTTTGGCTTTTATAGATATATAGTTTTTGTTGTTGTGTATTTAAATACATTATATAGCAAAGTAAAATATGTTATAAATTGGAACTGAGAGTGGTAGTGAGATGTGTGTCCATGCATCATTTACATATGAGTTTTTTTTTTCAAACTACTTATTTTTGCAATTTTATAATAGTCTCATGCAATAGATGATTGCCATTTCCTACCGATTTTTCTTTCGATTTCGGTGGGACGTAGATATGGACTTCATCTGAAGGGGAACGGTTGGGCAGCTTCTGTCCTGTCAACTTAATTTTTCTCATGCACTTACACGGTCATCTAACTATATTGTCAGTGTCTTATATTATTATATTTATAATGATTTCTTTGGTGTAATTTATTGGACAGAGTGATATAATTTGGGGATAACACAGGATCTCAGGCAAATATATGCTAAATTTTCAAAAAAAATACAATTTTTTCTATGGATTTCAGATACCAGAGAAATATATGTTAAATTGTTCACAAATATCATCAAATTATTCATAAATTTACAAATGGAAGAACAAAGAACAAAGTGCAATCTCGTCTTCGAGCGGCAGAAAAGGGAGAGGAAGCAAAGCGGCGCACCAGGGACGGCGGTGCCGCAGAGAGCCGAAGGGCCTGCCGGCCGTCTGGCCTGGCCCCTGGCGCAGCCATGGAGGCGGCCTGTGCAGCTCCGCGCCTCCGCAGCTGGGCGGCCAGCGAGTCCCTGGCTGTGCTCGCCGGTGCCCGCCGGGGCAGAGGTGGTCTTTCCACGTGGATCGGACGCACACAAATTCAGTTGATGGAGGCCAAAGAAACAACCTGTTGAGATATAGCATTTCTCCAATTATATAGTAGGCCGCTTGTGTCAGATTCTGTTAAATAAAGTTTTGTTTTTTTAATGTTGTCCTTTTCCATGTTTTTTTTTGGACAACAACGTCCTTTTCCATGTTATTCAGCGTATGTCATATAGCAAGATCTTCGTGTCTCCGTTTTCTTGCTTTATTTGTCCAATGAGCCGACGAAGTGCATAGAGCTATTTTTGTGAAAATCGATGATGTACGACCTTTTGTTTCTTTGCGCAACTTGAACGAGTATCACGCGCGCAGGCAGAGCTCTCTGCCACCATGCGACATCTTGGTTCCGTTCCAAGATCAAAGCTCCCCTCCCCACCTTTTCGCATGGTCATGGCGGCACCACGCGTCCTAGTCCTGCCTTACCCCGCGCAGGGCCATGTCATCCCTATGATGGAGCTCTCCCACTGCCTCGTCGAGCACGGCGTCAAGGTCACCTTCGTGAACACCGAGTTAAACCAGTCTCATTCTCGGTGCCTTGGCGACCGGGGACAGCGAACTCGGCGGGGTCGACTTGGTGTCCATACCGGACGGCCTGGGCTGCGTTGAAGACCGGAAGGATCTCGCCCGTCTCACCGACTCGTTCTCGAAGGTCATGCCCGGCGAGCTGGAGAAGCTTATTGCCAGCATCAATGCCGCTGATGAGCGCTAGCGCGAGAAGGTCAGCTGGTTGATCGCCGAAGTGAACATGGCCTGGGCCTTCCCCGTGGTGAAGAAGCACGGCCTCCGGGTTCTGCCCGTCGTCGGCGGCGATGTTCGCGACGAGAATCAAAATTCCTGAGATGATAAGCGACGGCGTTCTCGACGAGAGAGACTGGCCCAAGCGGCGCGGCACGTTCCGGCTGGCTCCGGCGATGCCGGCCATCGACACGTCGGAGTTCTCGTGGAACCGCGCCGGCGACGCTAAGGGCCAGCCGTCATCTTCCAGCTGATCCTCCGGAACAACGCGGCCACGCACCTCGCCGAGACCATCGTCTGCAACTCTGTCCAGGGGCTCGAGCCCGGGGCGTTGGCGCTCTTCCCCGGCGTCCTCCCCGTGGGCCCGCTCACGGCCTCCTCCGACAAGCCGGCCGGAAGCTTCTGGGCCGAGGACGCCTCCTGCGCCGCGTGGCTGGACGCGCAGCCGGCCAGCTCCGTCGTGTACGTCGCGTTCGGCAGCCTCGCCGCCTACGACGCCGCGCAGCTAGTCGAGCTCGCCGAGGGGCTGCTGCTGACCTCCCTGTCGTTCCTGTGGGTGGTCAGGCCAGGGTCGTCGGAGGACCAGCTCCTTGAGCAGCTCCGCCGCCGCGCCGCGCCGCGCGGGCGCGTGGTGAGCTGGTGCCTGCAGCAGAGCGTGCTGGCGCACCCCGCGGTCGCCTGCTTCCTCACGCACTGCGGCTGGAACTCGACGATGGAGGCGGTGCGGAGCGGCGTGCCGCTCCTGTGCTGGCCCTACTTCACCGACCAGTTCCTGAACCAGAGCTACATCTGCGACGTGTGGGGGACGGGGCTGAAGGTGCCGGCGACACACGGAACGGGGCTCGTGGGGAGAGAAGTTGTTCGGGACAAGATCGAGGAGCTGCTCGGCGACAATGAGACGAAGGTGAGGGCGCTGGCGCTGCGGGATCTCGCCCGCCGGGCAGTCGGCGATGGCGGGTCGTCACGCCAGAATCTCAGGCGGTTCTTGGATCTTGTGCGAGGAGTGGAGAGCTAAAGCTGAAATTTTGGGGCGAGTGTTGGTGTTCACGAATCGCGACGTTGCAGGACGCAGTACTGTAGGAGAATGAAACACCATAAAAGTCGCAACGTGAAAATTCTCTGCCTCGAAGTTCTGAAAAATCTGTACAATCATATTTTTATTAAAATTGTAAGCATCTTCTCAACTGAATGGCAGTTAAGATCTTTGAGCCTAGCGGCTGAGGAAGAAAATTTGCAGCAGGATTGCGCCACCACAGGGCCTCGTGGTCGGTCGCTGGTAGCTCGAAGCTCGCCGGACGGACGACGCCCTTGCCCGCGCAAGGACGCCCGTCTGCGGGTCGCTGGCCCTTTCTGTGGCACGAACGGTGGACTACAACCACCGGAACCGGGCTCTAAAGCAACGGCTTTATAACCTATACAAATTCTAAAACTCTAGCACCGTGACATCTAAATTCTAGACCTCTAGCACTTGTGTTCATCGATTACCAAAATCCTAAATCACCTAATTGAGTCTTAGATGCCTTCATTTGGGCATTGAATCTTTGGTTTAATCTTGCTAGACCATCACAAAAATGAAATGATGAGTTCTCTTTTTTCAATCAATGTGGTAATTTTTAGGCCCTCTCAGCAAACTCCTTTTAACATTGTCGTAATAATATAATAGGATATCGTTTGGCACGGCTCTAACTTTTTTGCTACATTGCATTGAGGAGCTGGTGAAAGCATTTGCAGCCCTCGAACCACCATCACTGTTGGGCTGGCCTCTAGAGCCATTGTGCATTGGTTCCCTAGCCCAATAAACATGTGAGGAGCGAGTACGCCGCTCCGCCCATAGCCCGTCCACCCACCTTAAACCTCTCATCTTGTTCGCCATCCCCTAACCTCTCGTCGGATAATGATATAGATCCCACCAATCGTCTCTCGACACCTTGCCGCACGCACGCAACCCAAGTGAGTTGGAGCACGCGTCGAATTAGGATTTTGTCCATAGCCCACCCGCCCACCTCAAACCTCTCATCTCATTAGCCATTCCCTAACCTCTCGTTAGATTCCACCAATCATCTCTCGACACCTGCTCGCACGCAACTCAAGTGAGCTAGAGCAAGCGCGTCGAATCAGGATTTTGTGGACCATATACGTGTGTGTTAGCTCACGAAGAAAAAAAAAACTAAACGCATCATATAGTGTGCTACTTGAAATAATAGCTTTGTAATTGTAATCAGTATTGATAATTGCTTACCACGGGTGCCCTCGTGGTGAATCAGTAATCACGAGGGCTGGTTATTTGTACACGATTCCAACCTCAGCCACGCGGTGTGGTACTAAACAAATCAAATTAAACGGACACCACCCCCACATGGCCAACAGCGTAAGGACTGACCCACAGTTTATTGTTGGCCCAATGGCCAAGTTTTCGATAGTCCAATCCAACCCATTTTATTTTGATTATCGGCCATCAAGAATCAAGATTGACCATCATCAGCAGAAACAAAGGTTACATACAACATCAGCGAATTAGGCTACAGAGGTGACTGGTAGTATATCACAATTCACAATCTTCCGGGGCAGCAGTTGTGTGGCACCAGTCGCCTCTATTTCACAAAACGTGATTACTGTTGATTCAAAACTAGCATGACCACAATAGTGTTGGGAAAATTTTCTGCGTCCACCAGTCCACGTGTCCCATCCTTTGTTCTTTCACTTCAGTCCAGACCGCAATGAAATGCAGATCACTCGCGAAGGAGATCGACGAACCTATTGAAATTTTCATGCGAGGAGCCGCCCTCACCGACGCGCCTGCAAGCAGCATCCTTCAGCAGCCGTGCCCTCTCCGCGATCCCCTCGTCACCGGCTACTTGATCCACCTTGCTGCTCACCTCCCCCTTGGACACGACGCCATCTTCACCGGGCGACACCGCCAAGCCGGTCCTCCAGATGTCGCAGATGTAGCTCCGGTTCGCGAACTGGTCGACAAAGTATGGCCAGCACAGGAAGCGCACGCCGTTCCTCACCCCTTCCATGGTCGAGTTCCAGCCGCAGTGCGACACGAAGCATGCCACCGCACGGTGCACCAGGACCTTCTGCTGGGGTCACCAGCTGACCACCACGCCCCTGCCGGCGACGCGGCCCTGGAACTCGTCGAACCACGCCTTGCTCAGGCCGCCGCCGGTCGTGAAGTACGGTCGCACCACCCAGAGGAACGGCCAGCCGGTGAGCTCCAGCCCCAGCGCGAGCTCCTCGAACTGGCGCGGGTTAAAGATGGCGAAGCTGCCGAACGCGACGTACACGACCGAGCCGTCGGGCTGCGCGTCGAGCCACCGCAGGCACCCCGTGTCCTCGGGCAGCAACTGCCCCACGGGCTTCAGCAGCTCCGCGTCGGCGAACAGCGGGCCGATGGGCACGACGATCTCGGCGTGGCTGCGGGCTGCCTGGGTGTTCCGGGTCACCAGCTGGTAGGCGACTTCCTGTCCTGCCACGTCGCCGTCGATGCTCCACGGCATCTGCGATGGGCAGAGCGGCGGCATCCCCGGGGCGAGCTCGAACAAACCGTGCCGCTTCGGGAAGCCTGCGTTTGTTACACAGAACGATCTTTAGCTTCAAAATTTTTGCCAGATGCACTTTGACTTCAGCACGCACATGGTTCACCCATTAACCTGTGTCATTTAGATCCACGAATTTAAAATGTATTTCTAGGCTCCTGTGCATCATTAGTCTTTATGGTCAACAAATGAACCTATGGTACACTAATTTTACAAGTTTAAGGATGCGTGGTGCATCACTTAACAAGTTTATAGACTCAAAAATATATTTTTAAAATTTAAGAACCTAAGTGACACCGTATATCGAATTCAAGGGGCGCCAATGCATATATGAATTTCCCCTTGGTATACGTCGTACGAGGAAACAACTAGTAGACACTAGGTCACACTACACAATTCGTGGTAACGATAAGTCTACAATAGATAGAACAACTTTCATATACTCACTCACTTCCGACTTTAACAGTTCATTTTGGTTTTATGCTAAGTACTCCATCAATTTCAAATTATAAGTTATTCTAACTTTCTTAGAGAGTCAAAGCATCTTAAGTTTAACCAAAATTATAGAGAGAATTATAAAGATTTATGACAACTGTGAAAATATAATTAATGAAGAATCTAACGATACTTAGTTGACATCATCAATGCTATTATTTTATTATATAAATTTGGTTAAATTTAAAATTGTAATGACTTATAATTTGGATGGTGGGAGTAAATCTTTTTAACTTCAATCAAGTTTCGGAAAAAAATATTAACATCTAATCAAGTTTCAGGAACCATGCCCGTGTCCAAGCTTTCACTCAAGACAACACCAACACGGAAAAAAAAAGAGCATATGCCTCGTCTAAAAGCCATTCACACGTAGACCGAGAAAGCACGAGGCTACCATCAGCAACGCAAGCTAAGAGCTTCTCCAACGCACCATGGTGGTGTACTGCCCTAGCCTCCGCCTCGGCATCAACATCCATGTCACTTCATTTGGTGGTCTCGGAGAGGCTTGTAGTATCCCACACAAGAAGTGGTATTCCTATCTGAAACAGCAGAGGACTAGAAGAGAACCGCTGAGGAACGCGGTGTAACCGGCGGATGGTGTGGCCTTGGAGAGGGAGAAAGAAGAAAAGGTGTTGCATGCACACTCTTTTTGCTGTGCAGGAGTAGGACAACATGTCAGATCGATGGTGGCCTTGGGGAGAGAGAATGTGAGTTCTAGGCCACGTTTAGTTGGCCGAATTCGGCGCCGCCGGATTCACTGTGCGCACTGTAGTATACTGTAGCATTTCGTTTGTATTTGATAATAATTGTCCAATCGTTGACTAATTAGGCTCAAAACGTTCGTCTCGCAAAGTACAACCTAACTGTGCAATTTGTTTTTGATTTCGTCTACATCTAGTACTCCATGCATGTACCATAAATTTGATGTGACGGGGAATCTTCTTTTTTGCATAGTGTCGAAGTTGAGAGTTAGGAGCAACTAAACATGGCCCTATTTTTTCTGTCAACGTGGAGTCTAGCTTTTAGTCTGAGGCTAATGCCTCTATATGCCTGCGTTGTGCGTGCCCTAACAATATTGTTAGCCTGAGCCAAAAATTATGGTACATGTAGACGAGGGTGAATATGAGACATTGGTCTCCCAACGCGGGTATGCAGGTGAGTGGAGAATCTTTTTAGTCCGGGTTCACTTTGTAAATTTTTTTGAACCCGATGAATAGTACCACTTTCGTCTTATTTGGTAAATATTGTCCAATCGTGGACCAACTAGGCTCAAAAGATTCATCTCGTGATTTCCAACTAAACTGAGTAATTAGTTATTTTTTTTACCTATATTTAATACTCCATGCAAGTGGCTAAAAATTGATGTTATGAAGAGAGAGTGAAAAAACTTGAAATTTGGATGGCATCTAAACAAGGCCCTAGTGGTCTTTCCCTATCATAACTTTCTTTATTCTACTTGTTCTGGTTCCAAGCAAGCTGTGTCTCTCTTCTCCACAACGCGGACTTCAACTCCTGCTTCAACTTTTGTCAGACCAAGCATACGATGCTTCTGCAGGCATTTCTGACGGTCTACGAGACCATCGCATCCGGTGCTGATATGGCGACTGATGCAGTACACCTGCTTGGAGCGTTGGGGAAGGCCTAAGCTTCCACCGCAAGCAGCCTGAACAAAAGTTTCTGTTCTGAAAAGTGCATGTAGTCCTTTGTCGAATCTTTTCCATCTTTTGCAAGAGAAAACATGAACTTCTCTCCTACAACGCGCGCTACCAGAGAGGCTTCGTTCTTTTGTTCAAAGGAAGCACTCGTTGCCTCTCCAAGTCACTGAGATGGTTGGGGCTAATGGCCAAGCTGGGACGTTGGGAAGCCCTCAGGTCCTCATCGCGGCTGCCTTTGTGCAACCCAGCGTTTTGTGCTGTTTGAGGCCATGAATCCTCCAGGAAAATATTCCAGGGAGGAGAATAGGGGAAGGGGGAAATTCTTGTGCAGCCTTAATCTGAAAAATATATAATCGACCGAAATTCCAAAATGCTGGTTATTTTAGTGTCAGAAATCGGGGTGGTTCTGGTCCGTCAATCTCTGGCTGGGTTTAGTTCGCGAAATTTAGGAATTTTGGCTACTGTAGCACTTTCGTTTTTATTTGACAATTAGTGTTCAATCATGGACTAATTAGGCTCAAAACGTTCGTCTCGTGATTTCCAACCAAACTGTGCAATTAATTTTTTTTCGTCTACATTTAATGCTCCATGCACGTATCGCAAGATTCGATGTGATGGCTAATGTAGCACTTTTTGGGAAAGTTTTTGAGAACTAAACACAGCCTCTAATGAAATGTCCACTCCGCTGATTACATTCGCTCTCTAGTTGCTAACTTGAATACTGTCAGATCTGCCATACAGTTCAACATGACTTGTTCTTTAGCAGCCGCCGCGCAAAGAGATGCATAAAACTAGTCCACTCTCGGCTCTCTCTGAATAAGGCTACTCTGTTTTGGTTGGCATGCCTAAAGTCTTTCACTCCAAAGGAACAGACCACAGGAGACCAAACATTTCAGACAACTAAACTTCCTCAAGTGCATTGTACAATCTAAGTATCTCGCATAAGCAAAACAATCCCATGCCAGGTTCAGAGTATAGTTGGTCACAACTTCAAACAATTGCACCACGAGGGATTGCTCGACCTTGTCTGATGGGGTCCTAGCAAAGTTCAGAAGCAACTTTAGTTCTGTGAAAGGGTTTGAAAACGGGTTCGTTTAAAGAAAATGGAACCGACTTTTGTTGCTAACATCAGTAATGACCTCATGTGATAGGGACGTCTCAGTCTCAGCATTGCATGCTCTCCCGCTAGGAACTGGTACCATAGACACGCGTCAGACGTTTACAGGGGTTGTGCGCTCAGCATCTGCTGTCTGTGAGTTGCATAGAATTGTAGTTTTTTTTTTTTTTTTGACAACAAACGATTTCTGCAACTGCAAGTATTGTTACAGACTGTAAATTTACAGAATTCAGGGCATCCAAGAGAGGGCACCGAGTGCTATGATTACTGTATGAGCAGTCAGGCTCAATAGCCGAACTGGTAGGTACTAAAGCAGAGAACGCCTGTCTAGCCAGGGCATCAGCCGTGGTGTCAAGGTTCCTGTTAATCTTGAAGATCTTTGCCTGTCGACGAGCAGAGCAGTTGGCAAACAGTTAAGTATAGCATTTGATTCGCCAATTTGGAGGATAGTTTTGGTCTGCATCATTGACATGGAATTATAGTTGTAGCCTCTGCAAACTTAGGTGGTGTTTGGATCCGGTGACTAAAATTTAGGAGGTGTATCGGGAAAATGTTGCTTGGGGTGTTCGGATACTAATAAAAAAAACAAATTACATAATCCGTCAGTACTCCACGAGACAAATTTTTTAAACCTAATTAACCCGTCATTAGCACATGTTTACCGTAGCACCACATTTGTCAGATCATGGACTACTTAGGCTTAAAAGATTCGTCTCGCAAATTAGTCATAAACTATGTAATTAGTTTCGTAATTAGTCTATATTTAATACTCCATGTGTCAAACATTCGAGGGAATGACGACTAAAATCTAGGAAACACCCTTAGAATCATATTAGTAGCTCGGTCAGACAGACCATGATGTTCTGTTTCCGTCAACTGCCATTCTCTCTGCCTCCACAAACTGCGTTTGTCCACCGCTATCTTGTACAGCACAGCACAGTTTCGACAGTCTTTCCTCAGTGCTGCTCCTGCCCTACGGACCCGTGACACCAAAACCACCAGCCTGATTCATTGAGTCATTAGCGCCATGGCTATCACACAACGTTTTGTACTGCAAGAGGATAAGGCCATGAATCCTCCTGGAAAATATTCCAGGGGAAAGAATGTCGGAAGGGGAAAATCCACTATAAATTGTTCTACAACCTTAACTTGAAAATATATATCGACCAAAATTCCAAAATGTCGGTAATTTTCATGACAAAACCATGACTCCTTGAGTGTGGTTCTGGCCGGTCAATCCCAAATGAAATGTTCCGCTGATTAAATTCGCTCTATGGCTAGCATCAATTTTTTTATAAACAACTACTACTAGCTATCGGCAGAATTTGGGTTTGAGTTAAATGCACCGTAGGTCCATTAACTTGTGAGCGGTTTTCAGTTAGGTCCATCAACTTTAAAAGTGGATTTTTAGGTTCATAAACTTTTTATATTGTATCACTTAGCTCTATACCTCTCATCGTTGGCTCCTTGTACTGACGTGGCGTGATGACTAGGCTCTCTAAAGCAGCTCTTTGTCAATGCATTTCGTCAAGCAGATTGTGGGCGTGACCAACACCATCCCGGTTTTTTGCACCAAATTAAATCATGGACCTCTCCTCTTGCTTCTTATGTTGACGTGGCGTGGTGACTAGGCTCTCTAAAGCAGCTCTTTGCCAATGCATTTCGGGAAACGGATTGTGGACGTGACCAGCACCATCCCGGTCTTTTGCGCCAAATTAAATCTGTGGTGCAGTTCACATGACTTGTTCTTTAGCGCCGCCGTGCAAAGATTGGCATATATTGATAGCGCTAGTCCACTCTCGGTGATGCAAGGCATGACGCATCTGCGTCGATGAGTGCGCCTTCATATTCAGCCACAGGCTATATATACAGGCTATATAGCATGATCCACAAGGAGTGGCGCCGTTGCAAGCGACACGACCTCTGATACTGATACTGATACTGACAGTGAAGCTCAGAGCTCACGATCGCCCTGCAGCCGTTACCAGCATACCCAAGTGTCTTCAGCCAGTAGCCACCCTCCTCGATCCATGGCAGCGTCTCCTCAGCGGCCTCGTGTAATGATGCTGCCCTTCGCCGCGCAGGGCCACGTCATGCCCCTCATGGAGCTCTCCCACCGGCTCGTCGAGCACGGCTTCGAGGTCGTCTTCGTGAACACGGACTTCAACCATGCCCGCATCCTCACGGCCCTGGAAGGAGCGGCCCCTGCCGCCGGCGGGATCGACTGGATCTCCTTCCCGGACGGCATGGGCCCCGACGGCGACCGCACCGACATCGGCAAGGTGCTCGACGGCTTGCCGGCGGCGATGCTCGGCGGCCTCGAGGAGACGATCAGGTCCAGGAACATCAGGTGGGTGGTGGCCGACGTGTCCATGAGCTTCGTGCTGGAGCTAGTCCGCACGGTGGGCGTGCGTGTCGCCTTGTTCTCCACTTACTCCGCCGCCACCTTCGCGCTGAGGATGCACCTTCCCAAGATGATAGAGGATGGCATCATCGACGAGACCGGTAAGAGCAAAATCACGTTGTTATATATATAAGATCAGGACATGATGGGTCTACGTTCGCAGGGAATGTGAAAAGGAACGAGAGGATCCAGCTAAACCCCAAGATGCCGGCCATCGACGCCTCCAAGCTTCCGTGGATCAGCCTTGGCAAGAGCCCTGTGTCACGGAGAGCTATGATCCAGAGCACCATCACGACCAACCCGACACTAGCGCTCGCCGACACTATCATCTGCAACACTTTCCAGGAGATCGAATCCGTGGCGCTGGCCCACCTCCCCATACCGGCGGTAGCCATCGGCCCGCTGGAGGCGCCCAAGTCGGCGGCGGCCGGCCATTTCTGGCCCCAAGACGAGACCTGCCTCCGCTGGCTCGGCGCACAGGCTCCCGGCTCAGTCGTCTACGTGGCGTTCGGGAGCCTCACGGTGTTCGACGCGGAACAGCTCCAGGAGCTGGCCGACGGCCTGCAGCTCACCGGGCGGCCGTTCCTGTGGGTGGTCCGGCCGAACTTCGCCGACGGTGTCGGCAAGGGCTGGCTGGACGGGTTCCGGCGCCGCGTCTTTGGCAAAGGGCTCGTCATCAGCTGGGCTCCCCAGCAGCGCGTGCTCTCGCACCCCTCGGTAGCCTGCTTCGTGACGCACTGCGGGTGGAACTCGACCATGGAAGCGGTGCAGCACGGCGTCCCGTTGCTCTGTTGGCCCTACTTCGCCGACCAGTTCTTGAACCAAAGCTACATCTGCGACCTGTGGGGCGTTGGGTTGAAGGCGTGCGCCGACGGGTTGGACATTGTCACCAAGGAGGAGATCAGGAACAAGGTGGAGCGGCTGCTTGGGGACGAGGGGATCAAGGCGAGGACGCTGTCGTTGAAGAGCGCGGCGTGCGCCAGCGTCGCGGATGGAGGGTCCTCGCATCAGGATTTGATCAAGTTAGTGAATCTGCTAAGAGAAAATTAGTCTTCATGTCAGAAATGTTTCAGAGTTCAGAGGTTAGGTGGTTATATATTCATCCGTCGCAAAGCCGTTAAACATGTTAGGAGGACCATGTCTCATCGCATTGTTTTAGGCAACAATAAAGGATTCTTCACATTTCGAACTGTATCACTAGAGAGCGAGTGCAATGCACAATATATGGAGCAATGGACCATGTCCTGAAAGCGACAACGGATAGCATCTCTTAATCTGGCAAAGTGCCATGACGAGTTCCAGACAAGAAACCAATTGCTAGATTGATGTACGAATGGCCGAATGCTGAATGCCTGCCATTTATATACCAACCAAGCAAACACTACACAGTACAGTGCTAACGTTAGAATGTACTATGGAGCACATGGTCTTACATTTGGAACTCATCCACGTTCTCTGTGACTAAGGCTTGTAAGCACCTTAGTGGACAGATTTGGGCATGGAAAAGCTGATGTCAAAACAAGCATAAGGTGTTTTGCTGGCTGCTGTTAAGGAACAGGCTGAGTACCAGAGTACTTCTCAGGAAGAAAAACATGGAATTAGAAGATTACAGCTGTGTTCTGTGTGACAGCTCTTCAGATGAAACTCTAGTCCACCTTCTCTTTCTCCTAAAAAATCAGCTCCAAGTTCCTTTCTTCACGGAGATAATAATCCTAATGTGTTGGACAATCTCGAACTCAAGGAATGGTCTGATCTTCAACCGAGCCCAGCCATCTCTAGCTTCTGCCAAAAGGCTTTTCAAGTCAGAATTTGCGCTTCTCTTACTGCACGCAAAACGCAGTTACTTCCCCATCATAGATCAATGGTTAAAACTCCTTGATTAATCTTTTTAGTTAGTCTCATTTTCTTCCTCACCTTTTTTGTTTCTTAATTTTCTCCCACCGCTCTTGTACTTCTGTTGTACTCCTATTGATTTTTTTCTAATAAATTCAGTAGGGGCAAGCCTCTCCTGTTTTCGTAAAAAAAAAAGAATGTACTCCCTCTGTCCTTATTTATGTGTCGTCCTAACTATATTTCTAGGTGTCTAGATTCAAAGCATCTCCTATGTATCTAGATATCATGTATGTCTAAATTCATAGAATCTTTCATGTATGCAGTAGAAGGCCAAAACGACAGATAAACCGAGACGGACAGAGTACTAGTACTAGAAATGCAATCTGTTCATATATAAAAGCAATTGGCAACTTCCATATTGAGTATGGTAAAGCTAATATCGACACAAAAGAGGATATAACACTCGAATTCGGCCGTGAGATTCATGCCTGACTTTGTCTTCTTCAATTTCATGGAGGGTATAGGAAAGAGAATATTACCACTGGTCCCCTGCTTGTACAAAATCGTGTCCCAGGGAAATGGATACAATACAGTTGGCCTGGTTAATTTGGTGGCAGAACTTAGCTGTCACAAAGTTGTGCATGTTCGTCTGTATCTATACTCAAGTACTAGTATAGAAATTTTGGTTGCCTCCACAAATAGACACGAGACAACTCGACAATCGACATGGCTGGAAATTCATCGATATGAACCATTTGTCAAAATGAGAAACCGATAGGCAAGCAGACGAGCACCAATGGATCCTTGCTGATGTGAGA
Source organism: Miscanthus floridulus (assembly GCF_019320115.1). Lineage (NCBI taxonomy): Eukaryota > Viridiplantae > Streptophyta > Magnoliopsida > Poales > Poaceae > Miscanthus > Miscanthus floridulus. The sequence continues at coordinate 26,909,158 of NC_089580.1, forward strand.
TCTGATGCAGTCAGACGAGCGCCCATGGATTCTTGCAGATGTCTGACGCGGCTGCACCGGGCGGATAGCCATAAGCATGCACCTCTATCTCTCTCTTTATTATCGATATCCACAGGAGCAGCAAGCAGCCAACAGCAGACTCTGACCTCTGGGGCTCTGACAGTATACCACACCAGCGCGGCAGCGCACACACGCTAGTTCCTAACAGCCTCCATGGCCATGGCCGCGGCTCCTCCTCCTCCCCGGCCTCGTGTCATGGTGCTGCCCTTCCCTGCCCAGGGTCATATCATGCCGCTCATGGAGCTGTCCCACCGCCTCGTCGACCATGGCTTCGAGGTCGACTCCGTGAACACGGACTTCAACCACGCCCGCATCCTCACGGCCTTGGCGGCAGGAGGAGAGACCGGGGCGGCTGTCCATGCCGGGATCCACTTGGTCTCTTTCCCGGACGGCATGGGCCCCGACGGCGACCGCGCAGACATCGTTCAGCTGGCTCAGGGCTTGCCGGCGGCGATGCTCTGCCGCGTTGAAGAGCTGGTCAGAGCTCAGAAGACTCGGTGGGTGGTGGCTGATGTCTCCATGAGCTGGGTGCTGGACCTGGCCGGCACGATGGGTGTGCGCGTGGCCTTGTTTGCGACCTTCTCGGCCGCCACCTTCGCGGTAAGGATGCGTATTCCCAAGTTGGTAGAGGATGGCATCATTGACGAAAATGGTAAGAGCAAATCAAACCCGATTTCTGTGTCATCTGTACTCTCCAGATCAGAATTCATGCTGGACATGGTGTTTCCGTGCGCAGCGAATGTGAAGAGGAATGAAAGGATCAAGCTGAGCCCCAACACACCAGCCATCGACGCCACCGACATCCCCTGGGTTAGGCTTCGAAGCCCCATGATAAAGGGCATGATCAAGACCAACCAAACGTTCGTGCTCGCTGACACCATTGTCTGCAACACGTTCCATGCTATCGAGTCCGAGGTGCTGGCGCTCCTCCCCAAGGTGGCACTAGCCGTCGGCCCCCTTGAGGCGCCATCGTCGACTTCAGCCAACCAGCTCTGGCCCGAAGAACCGGCCTGCCTGGCCTGGCTCGACGGCCAGGCCCCTGGGTCAGTTGTCTATGTGGCATTCGGCAGCTTTACAGTCTTCGACACTGCGAGGCTCCAGGAGCTCGCCGATGGGCTGGCGCTCACCGGACGCCCGTTTCTGTGGGTGGTCCGGCCGAACTTTGCCAACGGCGGCGATGAAGGCTGGCTAGACCAGTTCAGACGCCGCGTTGGAGACAAGGGCCTAGTCGTCGGCTGGGCTCCCCAGCAGCGCGTCCTCTCGCACCCTTCGGTGGCATGTTTCATCTCCCACTGTGGATGGAACTCGACCATGGAAGGGGTGCGTCACGGCGTCCCATTCTTGTGTTGGCCATACTTTGCCGACCAGTTCATGAACCAGAACTACATCTGCGACGTCGCAACGCACGGGCTTGAGGATCTGTGCCGACGAGCGGGGCATCTTCACCAAGGAGGAGATCAGGGACAAGGTCGACCAGCTGCTCGGTGATGATGGGATCAGAGCGAGGGCACTGTCTTTGAAGAGAGCAGTGTGCGAGAGTATCGCAGATGGAGGGTCCTCGCATCAGGATCTGCTCAAGTTTGTAAACCTGCTGAGAGAACAATAATCTTTAGCTTGTCAGAATTTTTTTAGTCATTCAAAGGTCATTTGGTTAGATAATCTGCAGAGTCGCATTCAAAGTTGGATAGACAGACATGGAGAAAAAGATCAGACGTCGGTGTTACTAGCAAATGCATTGTCACCTCATGGGCCACATACTGATGAAAGTGACACCTATATCTTAAGAAATTGCCTTTTGTATATATCAATCTGGAAAGTTTTTAAAACAATCTCTAGGTGTGAGTGCCTATGGAAGTTGCAAAGTATAACGGATTACTAAATTAAGCAGAGGAATGCTGAATGCCTGCCGCCGAGCCACCAAAACTGAGCCAGCAGAGCGCTACAACTAGAAGTCGACCTTGGCAAATGTTCACCAGACTACCAGGAATGTTCATGATTCAGAGTCACTATCTCAAATAACTAATTATTATATTAGGTAAGGAATTACACAGCCGGATAGATGCAGGCTTACCTAAAATAATGGAGATGTTCCATGAGACCAGGCCATGGCATTGAAGTTATTTCCAAGACACAGTCTGACTGTTACTATTTCAGCAGAGTATGCAAATCAGCGTGACCTTTCTGCACAAGTAGATGAACACTAAACATCAAAACAAGAAAAAGTTTCCGAACAGAATGTAATAGGTTAACCATGATCGTGATTACCTTTTGGACATAATGGCGTTTCAGACACATGCTGGTTTGAACTTTGAAGTTATAGCCAATATCCAAGAAATAGCTGTTCTAAAAAAATTCTTATTTTTCAGATGTTGCCATGTCATCACCTTAGTTGGTGAAATTCCAAGGGAGAATTGTAATTTCCTTTATATGGAGGGCCAATATCTTTTTATGCATATAATGGATAGGGACAACCAAAACTAGTAGAAGAGTTCAGCAACAGGCATCTCAGCCACGTGCATATAAGCGAATATATGGCGGTTATTTTGCTTGCCCAGCAAGATAGACAAAAACAAAGTGGTCAACTGTGGACTGAATGATTGTGAAGATAACCTTTTCTTTGGAAAAAGATAGACCTATATTCAGCAGGCTACAAATTTGCTGATATATGGTCTGATGTAACAACGATGATTTTGGCACCCTTTATATGCACACCCGATGGACCAATCTGGTTATACCCACCCACACCACAAACTGTTTGTAGCCACAACAGAAACAACCTTCATGGCTTTTGCTGCTCCTAAACCTCATGTCCTGGTGCTACCCTTCCCTGCACAAGGTCATGTCATTCCACTCATGGAGTTGTCCCATAGGCTAGTTGACTACGGATTCAAGATTGACTTCATAAACACCGAGTTCAACCACGATCGTATCTTCAAGTCCATGCAAAACAAAGGAGCAATCCCAGAGGGTTTAAACATGCTCTCAATTCCAGATGGTATGGACCCTGATGATGATCACACAGACATTGGCAAGATGGTCGGGGGCTTATCGGCTGCCATGCTCGGACCCCTTGAGGAGATGATCAGAAGCAAGAAGATAAAATGGGTGATAGCAGATGTGTCTATGAGCTGGGTGCTAGAACTAGCAAATACAGTGGGAGTACGTATTGCTTTGTTCTCAACTTACTCAGCATCTGTGTTTGCACTAAGGATGAAACTGCCCAAACTGATTGAGGATGGTATTATTGATGAAAGCGGTAAGAAATATTCAAATCATCTTTAGCATAGATAATTCCATACTGTCATGTTCCTCTTTACATCCTATGTCTTAGTGACCAATGCAAGACCATTGAATTTAATGCAGGGAATGTGAAAGTGCATGAGATGATCCAACTGACGCCACCCATTGATTCAACTGAGATCCCCTGGGTCAGCCTGGGCAGCACCCCAGAAAGACGCATAGTGAACATACAGAATGTCATTAGGACTAACCGATCGATAGCGCTTTCTGAGGCCATCATCTGCAACACATTCAGAGAAGTAGAACCTGAAGCATTGCCTATCCTCACCAATCCATTACCCGTAGGTCCACTGGTAGTGCCGATGTCAAAGCCGACTGGTCATTTTTTGTCTGAAGACCATACCTGCCTCACCTGGCTTGACACACAAGCCCCGGGCTCCGTCATATACGTGGCATTTGGGAGCTCTACTGTCTTTGACGCAGCAAGATTCCATGAACTCGCCAATGGACTTGTGTTATCTGGCTGGCCGTTCATATGGGTGGTTCGGCCAAACTTCACCGAAGAAATCGATGAGGATTGGTTCAACCAATTCAAGCAAATTGTCAATGGGAAGGGACTGATTGTTACTTGGGCTCCCCAGCAAAGGGTATTGTCACACCCCTCAGTCGCTTGCTTCATGACACATTGTGGGTGGAACTCAACGATGGAAGCTGTGCTGCATGGTGTCCCGTTGTTGTGCTGCCCCTACTTTGCTGACCAGTTCTGCAACCAGAGCTACGTGTGCAATGTGTGGAAGACAGGCCTGAAGCTTTGTTCCAATGAGCAAGGGGTCGTCACAAGGGAGGAGATCAAGGAAAAGGTTGTGCAGCTGCTTAGAGATGAGGATATCAAGGCGAGGGCAGTTATGTGGAAGAACATGGCATGTGCAAGCATCAGAGAGGGAGGATCCTCTCATGCTAACTTGCTCAGACTTGTGAATTTGCTACGAGAAGGATGATGTTCCACAATTTAGACTCAGTTTCCTCATACAGTTTAGTGCAATAATTCAGAGTTTGGTTCTGTGATTAATCGTTTGCTATGTCAGTATCTATATATATGTGTAACCCATAAAGCCCTTCTTTCAATAATTTGGAGGCAACCAGTCCAGTCCAATAAAATGCAGTCATCCTGTGCATGCTATTCATTATTCAATAGAAATTCCACAGGTTGTGGAGTTGTTGATATGTTTAATTAACATGGTAATAGCAATTCGTAAAAAAATGAAACAGAATGAACACCATGACAGGCATTGGGATATCAGTGATTCAGTGTCATAGCCAATTCGTACAATAAGCTCATTGTTTCAAAAATTCGTACAATAAGCTGCTAGTTACTGGAAGATTGTTTTTCTTCCAGAACGGGTTAGTCCCAAATTTCATTACCGAAGCAACAAACTTACCAAACTGAATCTAAGTTAGCAAGTGCATTTAAACCAATAAAACAACTTGGAGCCGTAGAGCGTACCTGTGTGCTCGGTGCCGGTGAACGAGAGGTGTTTGATGGAATGCCGACCCCCGATGACAGGGGGCAGCGCCATCCCACGCAGGTCACGGGTCACGAGATCCTCACCGTTCCGAGCACCGGCGTGCTGTCCGCGGCGGCGGCGGCGTGCTGACTGCCCCCATCGGCCCATCCTGTCTCGACTACATCGGTCGGTGGTCGGTGGATGATGCAGGTGGGTGGTGTTGGCCCCGTACGCCGGCGCCGCGCCGCCGCACCCCATAGTTCGACTCGGGCCGTCACTCTCCGCCTTCACTCTCCGCCGGGGGGCCGGGGGTAGGCGAGCTTTTCGCACAGCACGCTCCACATGTTCACTAGCAACCTGGTAACGTGCCCAAAGCGGGCACACGCCATGTTCGCCATCATAGGGGCCGGGGAAAAAAGGGCCAGGAAAAGAAAAAACCAGAAGAGCGAGCAGCCTCGGCTGTCGGTTGATGCGTCATGCCATCCGTGTCCGCTCGACTGCTCCCTCCCCCTTGGCCTAACCGATTTGTGCGTTGGACGAATGAATCGACGACGCCCGCTCCTAACTCTGCCGAACCGGGCGTACCGGAGGCCGGCCAACGAGAAGACTTGCTGGATTCGCACGACAGCTGCCCGAACCTCCCGGCTGTTGACGCAGCGGCTCCGGCCGCGCGTCTCGGCTCCAGTCACGGCAGCCGGCAGGTCGTCGTCGTCTTCGGGTCCATTTTTAGGCAGGTTGCGGTTCGTTCTTGATGGGGGTGTGCACGTATTACCAAACATTCTGGTCCCAGGAGACTTCAGACTAGAACCATAGAAAATGTGAGTCAGAGTTTGGTGGAACGGTATTTTCAGTTCTGCTCTGAAATGAGGCGGGCTAGTGGCACTGTAGGCGGGCTAGTTCGAGGTCTTCATCATCATCCAAGCGACGTTACAAGAGGCTACTACATTACTGGGTGTTATCTTCAGGCATATAGGGAGGGAACTGAATGGAGTAGCCTTTGAGCTCGCCTAGATGGCGAAGTGGTTGTTCCATAGTGTTATATTTGTATAACTTAATTGTTGGCCAATGTGCATTGACCACCTAGTTTGCTCGTGACTGTTTGAACATTTCAAGTAATAATCTATAAAGGCCCCCCCTTAGTTTTTTTCTTTTTTGAGAAAAGGTCCCTCCTTAGTTTAAAAAAACTTGTACTATCGCTTGAGTTAACTAGAACCTTTTGTCAAAGAAATGGGCCACATTTTTAGAATGTTTTGTGCAATTTGAGCAATACGTAGTTTACAAATACAGTTCGAGCATGTTTGGCAGAACTTTGTTTCCTCTCTAGTTTTGTCTCCTCTAGAGATATATCTTGTTTGATGGAGCTAAATCCCTTAAAAAGGTGTTTGGTAAAATGGTTTCTTTTACATTTTTTCCCTAGAATAGATTGGAGATCTCAAATATGCATAGTACATCTACCTATTTTGACTTGTATTTTTAGAGTACAGTTCATTGAAACCCTAGCGCTCGAACACCCTTCTCTTTCCCATCCGCAAGAGAATCAGGACAAGCAATTACTAATTAGAGGCCCCAACGAAGGCTCCACGTTAATTCTCACCAGAAGCGCTAAGAAAAAAAGATAAATTCTAGAAATTCTCACAATAATCAGAAACATCTAGCCTTCAATTTGATAGACTCTAATGACCAACATAAATAATAATCGTTGGATCGATTTTGATTTATAAAAAATATCCATCTATGTCATTATAAAATATATAATAAAGTAACCCCTAATCTTGCTTTATAAATTACCCACCCTGCCACAATGAAACATATTTCAAAATAACCCCCTAAATTTGTATTTAAATTGCCTATTTTTGTCATTGTGAGAGTAAAATCAAAATAACCCCCTAGATTAGCATCTAAATCCACCCACTCTAACATTATGCAAGATAATTAAAAGAACACCCTAATATTTTTTTTATAAATTACCTACCTTTGCTATTATGAAAGATCTTACTATGTAAAACCATTTAATTTGTAACTAAATTATCCATCTTAGTTGTTATATAAAATAGAGAAAAATATTTTTCAATTGAACATGTAAATGCATTAAACTATTAAAAAACCAATTCAATATCCATAAATATATGCTACATATATTTCTAAATTACACACTCAACCACTATTAAAAGTTAAAGGTAGACATAATGATATGTACCACCACGTAAACCAAGTAAACATTTATATATTAGGATACATGTTTATTTTAATAGCTTATCAAGTGAAAAATATTCCTTAACAAACTATATAACAATGGCACCAAAAATTTCACTTTAAGTTATATTAATACTCCATGATAATATATTTTCAAGTTGTTATCTTAAATAACTTTATACATTTTGACAAAAAGTGTTTCATATCAATATTAGCCATTTAATTTTAACTAGCGCTATATATTTTGTAAAACAATAGTACTACACATATAATTATTTGATATAACAAAATAACATATTGAGTGTTGTGGTGCAAGCTGAGATGACTATTCATGCGCTATTGTAAGATACAATAAGCAATAGATTTGCAACTTAACATGTGGATAAAAAATTATAACAAATAGATAAAAATTTGAAAGCTTTATATGGACTCACGTTGTTAAAAAATGGATGCAACAAGATCTTGTATAAGTATATACCTTAAGCTAAATATATGTCACACTCAAAAGCAATAGATTTGCAACTTAACATGTGGATAAAAATTGATAACAAATACATAAAAAATTGAAAGCTAAAATATAGACTCACGAAGTCAAAAAAAATGGATGCAACAAGATCTTATATAAGTATATAACTTAAGCTAAATACATGTCACACTAAAAAGGATAAATCTAAGAAATTCTAACTAGAGGTGCCTAATGGAGCGTTTACACTAATCTTCATGAGACCCGCTAGGGAAAAAGATAAATATTTCTTACTCTCACGAAAACAATAATTTCTGGCCTTTAATTCGGTAGACTATAATAATAATAGTCATTGAATCTATTTTATTTTCTAAATGGAGGTGGGATGAGGCTGAGGAATGGATGAGTAACTACCACTTCTGCCCTTTAAGATTTCATTAGAGTAAATAGTCATTGTAAAGCTTAGATTAATACCTTCTTGATACTAGCACCGCTACGCCATCCTATATCTCGATTTCAAGCTCTAGCATTGATCTTACGCGACGCGATGCAAGTTATAAATAATTATTTATGCCATCATAGTACTTAAGAGTGTAATTTATGACCGAAAATTATTATTTGTAGGAAGTACAAAAGGAGAGTTCATAATAGATATTATAAGCGCAAGAATTTCAACTTCATTTGAGAAAAATATGTAGGAATTAATAAGATTAAAATTAAAAAATTAAAAAATTAGGTTCATTATGTCATATAAGACATGGGCTACAACAAGAGTCATTATAGTTTAAGCTAAGCTGCTGCAGTTTCAACTAAATGCACATTAAAGTTACACAAACATTTAGTTAAAGATAAGTTTATCACAATTGGATATGGACTATAGAGTATCTCCTATTGTATTAGAGAATAACAAAAAAACACTAACTAATGTTGATTCCCGCACAGGTTGATGGACTAGTATGGATAATTGTGATGCCATGGTGGTGTTTTTTTGCCTATAATATTTATGAACTTGAGGGCCACTTCAATTTATTACAACTAGGAGAGGCGAAGGAGGAACCGGTAGAAGCTATAAATCAAATCATGGCCCAGACACCTTTTTATATCCCATTTGATAGACCTTTTAAAGAGTAGTTGGTAGATATATTAGCAGACCTATTTAGGTTTCCACTGCTAGCTCTCGCCCATGGAGTGAGTACCAAAATCGATCATGCAATTACTTCAAACTAAGCACAAGTTTCATATTGACGTTTGAGGAGGTGACAGTATTAATTCCTTTTTGTGTATCAAAACATGAAAACAAATATGTCCTTTAAAAAACATGTGAAATATACTCGTAAGCATCTTACGTTAATGCATTGGATATAAGTACATAACGGAACTTATGCACTCAAAATGCTTGATTCCTCCACATGTAAAGAGCAAGCTAGAAATTTCACTAAGATTACGACAGAGAAGATCTATAGATCTTGTATGTGATGACTCTAAAAAAACTGTTTGCAGTGTTCAAGATCCTTTTGCCAAATATCTTTGTTAAAACTGCACGCAACAAAAAGAAAATGACGCTCTAAAAAAAGGCAAGTGACATGATACGTGGTAGTTACTCCTCTGTTCTCTCCGTTTAGCCTGTAAATACTGAATGAAACCAGATCAAATCTGGAGGAGAAACTGCGAAAGCCGGCTGAAGTTGACGTCGCTCCGATCCCCCATCAGGCCATCACATCAAGCAACCGGTAATGCAGAGATCTCACTTCTTCCCTCCTCGCTCGCTTGCTGCCCCGATCCGTACTCGTCGTCGCTCCCTCGTGCGCCCCTGCCTGTGGGTGGTTGCCATGGCCTGATTGCGGTTCACGGTCTCGCGTGAGAGCCACTCAAAATCGAATCACCATGCTTTCCTTGGGTTGGTTGGTTGCCTCCGTGGTGGTTGCAGCCGATTTCGGGTGGGGGGCGCGATGCCGTCGTGATGGTACTGGCCGTGGCCAGGCGGGTCTGCGTGCCTTTTCCTCCGCTTCACTCCATTGTCGGCGGATTCCTGCGTAAACTATTGTTGGCGTTTGGCGAGGAGTGGTGTTCGTTGAAATGTCTCTCTGGGATACTCTTCGCGTTTCCTGTTGTTGGTGTGATCGCTGCTGCTGATGTTGGCAGTGGTGGTGGGTTTTTTTTAAAAAATTGTGATCTGTTTAGTTTGTTGTCTTGTGTTTTGTTAATGACGATGTCCTAGGTCTTGGGAGAAAGTGATGTGTATAATGCAAATTATTTTTTATAAAATATAAAATGTTTTAAATTTATTTAGCTAATATTTTTGGCCTTGTGAGATGTGTATTAGTAGGAGTACCTTGATAGCACATATGTGCCGACTTGTACTAGGTAGAATTTAAGTACGTATCAGTTAAGCGAGAAAACAGGGGCATTTGTTGACTTGGTAGCTTCAACATGTGCCGATCCATGACTTAGAACTGTGGAAATTGTTGAAGTTTCTCACTAGAGTCTTTTCGTAAACGGTAGCTTAATGAAGAAAAGAAAGGTGGAGTCTTTGTCAGTCTATTGCTAGCATTAATCAAATGACTGACTGCAGGCTAAGAAAGTTCTCCCTTTTCCTGCTTAGAGCATCTCCGATAGTTCCTAAATCACTTTCTAATCCTTAGTTTTTAGTAAGATGAGAAAAAAAATCCTCTCCAACAACTCATAATCCATCATCCTAATCTTTTAGAACTTGGGAAAAGTCACCATGTTCCGCGTAAAGTTACGCGCTTCCGAATCGCGTGTATCTTCTCTCCCCACGCGTGTTTGTCGGCCAATCTAAAGGTGGAGGGCGTGTAAAGAATAAAGAGTAAGGAAGGATTTCCTGATGCAAATGTACAAGAGAAAAAGAATATATAAAAGTGGTTAGGATAATTTAGAAATATTATAGGATTCCTGATGTCAAATTGTCTTCTATTTTAGGAGTAGATTATTAGAAACTCATAGAGATAGGCCTTATTTATTCCTTCCAATATTTTTTAAGGAGTCGTAAAACTCTATATTTTTTGAAAAAAACTATTGGGTACTCTTGAGATGCTTTTCCACTCCGTCCGTCTCTCCATAAACAACGTCTCTCCAATATTTTTTTCCTTTAAATTTTTCTTTTAACTTTTAAGTAGATGGCATCAACGCTGGAGTTTCCTTTCAGTAGATCCGACCTCTGTTTCTTAATCAGCAAACAAAAACACACGTTTTGTTTGGTGGAGACTGGAGAGTAATCACTGGTAGAAGCATCAGCATCAGCTTCCTAGATCTGACTGTGTCCAGGCTATGAAAATTTCTACTGCCTGGGCTCCGTTGATCCGGCCTGCATTTCTCACGTCTCTGTCACCGATGCTGTAACTTTTGCGTCCTCGATTGGTACTCGCTCCATATTATATGGTTCAGAGCCCAATTATTCGTTTGCTGCCTGTAGTTGACCGTGGATTAAATTACATCAACTCATAGGTTATTCTTCAGACCATGTTCATTGACTTGCTTCCAGTTCACGGGCTACACATGTACGCACCCATCTTGCTGCCTGACCTTACCACTCTCTCTGTGCACTGAACAGAGAGAAGAGCCAGATCTGATCAGAGAGTAACCAGACTGCTTCAGTTACACCAAAACTGCTCAATCAGCAACTGATGAAAAAAGAAAAAGGGAGAAGCTTTATCAGCACCTTTTGTTTATGCGCTTGATGGTGCTTGAGAATAATTTTCTTTTTCTGTGAGGAGGAGGTTGAGGGCATAGAAGGCAATGGTTAGGTGGAGTGTCATGGACGCATGTGAGCCTTTTTGATTGATTAATGCAAGTTTGGTGGCAGTGGCATGCATGAGCAGCCAGCGGCGGATTCAGAAAATATTTCAGGGGGGCTGAACAGCACTGCTGCTCGATCTTAAGTCTCAGTCCCCTACACTATAGAACTTTACCTAAAAATTCATAGAAGCTCCACAGAGTGAGGATAAGGCTTGTCACTGACACCTTTTCTTAAACCCTGCACAGAGCAGGAGCTCTCCGCACTGGGTAGGCCCAATTGTGAGGAGGAGGGCGTAGAAGGCAATGGTTCGGTGGAGTGTCATGCACTCATGTGAGAGCCTTTTTGATTGATTAATGCAAGTTTGGCGGCAGTGGCATGCGTGAGCGGCACTCGTCGTCTCCTCAGTTGCTTTTGGTTTCTGACCAGCCTTGACGCGGTTACTACTTTTTTTTTTCTACGGGACACGGCACAGTTTTTTTTTTTTTTGAAGCCGAGGGGTAGATCTGATTCAGTGGGCTTGCGGGGCGGGGTATTTAAGGACTCGTGGCCTCGCCTCTCCTCTGCACACACAAAGCGAGCGTCTCTCTTCTCCCACGCGTCGCGCCAAGGAAGAGAGAGATCGCCGCTCCTCTTCTCTTCGTCGCTGGTGCGGGTGCCCGAGATCTTGCTGCAGTTCCTCGAGATCTGGTGAGACTCGCGCCCTGATCCCACGCTGTTACTTCGATTTTTTTCCCTTTCTGATGGGTCCCCCGCCTGATCATGCTAGTTGAGGATCGTGATTTCATTCTGCGGCTAGTTTGTTCCTCGGCTTCGTTCTGCTGCAAGCGGTTGTCTCCTCGAGTTCGTTCTCTGAGGAAGACGCTGACTTCAGATCTGGAAGTTTCGTGGTTTGGATCTGATAGGAGTTACGGTTACGCGTTGTAGTGGCTGAAGAGGATTTGCGCCCCTAAATTCTGTTTCCTTTGCTCCCCTGTTGGATCAGAGTTTCAGATCTTTCTGGCTGATCGCAGTTTTAAACGCCGTGTCGGTGCTCATATACATGTAAATTCATTTTATAATTTTCGCGGTCATGGATCTGTATCCTGCCCTTCACTCTGTTTAGGTGGTGTTTGTGTCAGGTAACGGTAGGTGCACTTAATGGGATTGGATTGGGATCACAGGTGTCTGGTGGTGTAATGGTGTTTACTTAATTTGTCTGGTTCGTCTAAGGAAAGGTTTTAGAAACCATTAATTTCAGATGTATTCGGTGGAGAAGAGGGGCCAACCCAATCTTGATCAGCACAAAAACCTGAGATGTGTTGTGCCTGCTTTAACAAACATGAGATCTGAATGCGTCCTAACAGTTCCACCAAAAACAAACCTTTTTAGATGTGGTTTGACCTGGTAGGTAGATGTTGCCAATTGCTATACCTAGTATATCCGAACTCCTATTTATTCAGTTCACTCAAGTAACCTTCTCAGAACATGTTTAGCTATGCTCTGTTATTTCAGTCGTGCACTAGCAGTCTAGTGTTCAGGATCTGGTGCTTTTGCTTGTGAATCCTGATTGATTCTGTTAACTTGGGAAACTTGGTTGACATGTCTCTTCTGTCAGATACTCTCAGGGTATGTGCTCTATTTTACAATCCACTAATGAAGCACCTTTTGCAATTACAGGTCACAGATCTATCTGACAAGATGGTGAAGATCTGCTGCATCGGTGCTGGCTATGTCGGTGGCCCGACCATGGCCGTCATTGCCCTCAAGTGCCCAGACATTGAGGTGGTGGTTGTTGACATCTCCAAGCCCCGCATTGAGGCCTGGAACAGCGACACCCTCCCGATCTACGAGCCTGGTCTCGATGATGTTGTGAAGCAGTGCAGGGGCAAGAACCTCTTCTTCAGCACTGATGTTGAGAAGCACGTCGCTGAGGCTGACATTATCTTCGTCTCGGTGAACACCCCCACCAAGACCCGTGGGCTTGGAGCTGGCAAGGCTGCTGACCTCACCTACTGGGAGAGTGCTGCTCGTATGATCGCTGATGTCTCCAAGTCTGACAAGATTGTTGTTGAGAAGTCCACTGTCCCTGTTAAGACCGCTGAGGCTATTGAGAAGATCTTGACCCACAACAGCAAGGGCATCAACTACCAGATCCTTTCAAACCCAGAGTTCCTTGCGGAGGGCACTGCTATTGAGGACCTGTTCAAGCCTGACAGAGTGCTCATCGGTGGCCGGGAGACCCCTGAGGGCAGGAAGGCCGTCCAGGCTCTCAAGGATGTGTATGCTCACTGGGTTCCCGAGGACAGGATCCTCACCACCAACCTGTGGTCTGCTGAGCTCTCCAAGCTCGCTGCCAACGCGTTCTTGGCACAGAGGATCTCCTCTGTGAACGCCATCTCTGCCCTCTGCGAAGCCACAGGTGCCAATGTGTCTGAGGTGGCTTACGCTGTGGGCAAGGACACCAGGATTGGCCCCAAGTTCCTGAACGCCAGTGTTGGGTTCGGTGGCTCTTGCTTCCAGAAGGACATCCTGAACTTGGTGTACATCTGCGAGTGCAATGGCCTGCCCGAGGTGGCCAACTACTGGAAGCAGGTGATCAAGATCAACGACTACCAGAAGAGCCGGTTCGTCAACCGCGTCGTGTCCTCCATGTTCAACACCGTCTCCGGCAAGAAGATCGCCGTTCTCGGCTTCGCCTTCAAGAAGGACACCGGTGACACCAGGGAGACCCCGGCCATTGACGTCTGCAAGGGCCTGTTGGGTGACAAGGCTCAGATCAGCATCTACGACCCCCAGGTGACGGAGGACCAGATCCAGCGGGACCTGGCCATGAACAAGTTCGACTGGGACCACCCGATGCACCTGCAGCCAACGAGCCCCACGGCCGTGAAGCAGGTGAGCTGCGTGTGGGACGCGTACGAGGCCACCAAGGGTGCCCACGGGCTGTGCATCCTGACCGAGTGGGACGAGTTCAAGACCCTGGACTACCAGAAGATCTTCGACAACATGCAGAAGCCTGCCTTCGTCTTCGACGGCCGCAACATCGTCGACCCCGAGAAGCTGAGGGAGATCGGCTTCATCGTCTACTCCATCGGCAAGCCGCTCGACGCCTGGCTTAAGGACATGCCCGCGGTCGCTTAATTCCCCCTCCCTCATCCGAGGAGCTCCATGGGTTGGATTCGGGGAAGGAAGAGGAACTTGTTGACCATTCTTTATTACAGTTTGTTTTTGCAGGCTACGCTACGATTTTCTCTCGTGTCAGGCATAAAAGTAAAAGTTGGACGGCGCTGCTAGTATCCCCTGTTTGGTGTATTTCATGTTGGAGGACGTCTTGTAGATGTAAAAATCCTCAGGCACTTGTGCTCTGCTTGAGGAAATTTCCTTGTACGGTTGTACCCTGGACCTGCTATAGCCGGTTGATTCTTCAATTGTATTCCTAGAAGTTATACGATCGATATGTTTCTTTTTTGCAGAATAACACTACTTGTCTCACGTTTCATCCTTTATCTTTCTACAAAGAAGTTTCATCCTTTATCTTTCCACAAATAATGTTAGTACCCTAGCGCAGTAAAAATGCGCTGTGAACGAAATGCCTGCAGGTAGATTAAGGCACTAGTAGTAGTAGCGCATAGTGCATTCTCTTCTATGATAAAGGTGTAATCTCTGTTTTCCTTTCACATCAACGATGAACGATTCACGTGTATTTGGTTTCCTACCTGCCTGAGCTTGGCTGCGTACCAAAATTTGGCTTAAAGAGATTTTTTTTCACTATATGTCACATTCTTCTGGTAAAAGTTGGACAAGCCCCGTTCACCAATTTGATGACCCTAATTGTAACATGCCAGTTTTTACTTGCTACAACGTGCTTACACCCTGTTCTTTTTAGCTTGTTTGGCTTATAAGTCGTACTTTTTCAGTCAACGAATAGTATTTTCTCTAACACCAAATCAACCAACAGTACTTTTAGTCATGACTTATCAGTCAAACAAATCCAAACGAACATGGCGTTAGCAGGTGAAAACCTTACAGTCCCATGATCACCATACGGATGTCACATGCATTACCTCTAAAACCAATGGACGCCCGTCCTCGTGTCAGGTAATCACTACAACTCTACGAGCATCGGATTTACGAGTTAGCTCGAGCGTAGGAAGGTCCCGGGTCTGGAGTTCGACTCCCGGCTGTTGTGGACATAGCTACTGTAATGCGTAGTTTGTGCACAAAAAAAAAAACTCCTCGTCTGTCCCACGTGGTTCCAGTCCACTCACAGGGTTACGGGTTCCTGTGTGAGGACGGGTCATGAGGTTCGGAGATTTTTTCGACCTGTGTGAGAGGTCTTCTTCCTAACGTAAAAAATTGTAGGGGCTGTCTGTCCACCGCAAGCCAAGTTTTTTTTAAGGTGTAATGCAGCCCTGCAGCAATGAATTTGGCTCCCCATTTTCATAAACATTTTCACCGGCCTCACCAAAGTTCACGGATTTTGCTGGTGCTATTGACGACGTGGCTCGTGCTGGTGAATGACTCGTCCTCTTTGCTGTTTTTATACCATATTGGCCTATGGTCCTGCTCTTAGAGCAGGCTAATAATACGGTTGACTGCTGGCTATATGAATTCTTACAGTCTACTTCTCAGCCCAATCATATAATAGTTACATCTTCATAATTAATACATGACTCATTTATCTCTCTCATAGAGTTTTTTTTTGTTCTTGTGATGCCGGCTGTACAACTTCTCCTCTCTCTCCTTCCCTCTCTCCTTCACTAAGCATTCAGTCTGCTTACATCCCCTTAGTTATACTTGATATTATGGTTTGCTTACAGTTTGGAATAGAGAGATTTGGAATAGAGGGAGTATTGAAAAAAATTACTGTGGAATTTAGTTTACAACTCAGCTTTATGTGCATGAAGGCACCAGCAAGGAAAAAGAAACTACTCTCCACCAAACTGAAAACCTCTCCTAACCGATAACAAGTTAGAAACACCCAGGAAGGTGCAGCGTCGTCCTCATCTCCATTCTCTAGGTTAATCTTTAGATTGTTCAGAAGTTCTTCCGTCTTCTCCAAACTGAAAACATACACCAGCAGTCAAGAAAATAGTCAGGGTGTTGTCATGGTTTCCTGCTGGTGACAGCGAATCTGTCTCCAGATCTTGAATACTTGTTCGGATCTTATCCCAATTTAAACTCTCTCTCAACCAGCACCCTTGTGTGGCATTGGAGCACAAGATGAAGGGTGTCCCATACATGGACAAGGCACATCCATTGATGGTGCTGAAAGGCGACAACTGCATTGTTTGTGTGATCCATGCTGCGGCGGATCCAAGGCAGTGTTCGGCTGAGCTACAAGCTGGTTTGTTCAACTTCTTTTTTTTTTAGCCGGAGCAGTGTTTTTCTCTCACAATATTTCAGCATGAACAATGTTTTCAGCATGAACAGTGAAAATTCATACCAGACTATCACTGGTCCTAGGCAATGAAGCTCCTCTCCATTTTATGCGAAAGAGGAGGAAGAAAAATAGAGAGCAAGAAGGGAAGGAAAAGAGCCCCTCATGATATCTGGCTACCTCCACCTACGATAAAATTTTCTGGTTACACCTTTGTATTTATTTTTGCAATAGAAGGATTTAAACAATGTCACTTGAGAGTATATTAGGATGGCACTTTGTAGAAGAAATTTTACTGTCATGAAGTTGTAACCTTTTTTTACTGAGAGGGGAAATATGTAGATCTACAGAAATTTTGTTGTTGCTTCAGTAGAAAATCATTCTAGCTTTGAAAGAAAATTGTCGTTATAGCTTTTCATGGAAAATGTTTTAGTTTCAGAAATCACAAGAAAATATTCTTAGTTCCCACCTAATCCGCTTGACGCAACCCAACGTCCGTGCAACTTCAAAGGCCGGTGGTGCGCCTTCTTGCGTGAAGAATCCAAAGAACAGAGAGAGGAGCCTGTCGATGTTTTACCACCGATAGCCTGCCACGGGGGTACCCGGGACAGTTGTTCGGGCTTCGGCGAATAGCGGAACTCGACGGTTACGCAAAGAGACTCACGATTTATACTGGTTCAGGCCCTCGACTTGGTCGAGTAATAACCTTACATCCAGTTTTGGCGTTAGCCTGTTTGCGTCGTATTGCTTTGAGTACTGGATATGCCTTTTTTTACAAGAGGTACCCTCACCAGCCCTTTATAGTCCAGGTGCTGAGAGGCGTTGTTTGTGTACTACTCGGATACAAGGTTAGAGTCCTAAGCTATGCTTCGGGCGTCTTTCCTTATATAGTCCGAGTTGGAGTTTCGGTGTTGCACGTTGCTTTGCTCCGTGTTTTTCTTGGCGATTGGGCTGTGGGCCTTGTTACCAAGGCCCACTTCCCTATAGTACGGTCTATGGGGGGCCCGTAGGGTTCCCCATCGATAAACCCTCGAGCATTTCATGATTGAGCTTCAAGGGCCGAGTTGTTGTAGTCTTGATCCGGGTTCTTCTTGAAGTGAAATCTTGAGATGGTCTTCTTTGATTCTTCTTTTGGCTGATGTGCACTTTTGCTGATAAAGTACACTCATTGAGTGTAGCCCCCGAGCCTCTTGGCACAAAAAGCTAGAGGGTCTTTCTGCCTTGATGTCCTCCGAGTTCTTTTCCTTTGAGTGCAGCGAGTGCAATTTTGCAAAAAAATTGCACTCATTGAGTGTAGCCCCCGAGCCTCTTGTTTTTTGGTACAAAAAGCTGGAGGATCAAAAAATTAAAAATGTATTTTTCTGTGGTGGATACTTGCAGCCCCCGAGCCTTCTCCGGGTTCTTTTCTTCTTTCTTTCTCGTGATCTTTAGCCTTGCTTGCCTTCGGCTTGCTATAAATACCTTCTTTGTTGGTTGTGGTTCTGCCTTGAGTAGGAAATTTCTTCTTCAATTCTTTCTTCATTCATAGATATGCTGATGTGTGAGGTTGAGCAGCCCCTAGGCTTTTGTATACTTGATAGCTTTCGCGTTGGCAGTTAGAGGAGTTCTTGTGAAAGGGGCTAGAAGCAGACTAATCCCTCGGGGAGATTTTCCTGAGAAGTTTGAGGGGGCAGGTAGAAAAGTCCTTGTGATGTGGCTTCCATGCTTGTTCTATCTGCCTTTCAATCTTCGGGTTGTCGCTGTTGCTGGTCTTGGGTTGGGAAATGTGGTGCGCTCCACTTTCTTGGCGGTCAATGCTTACACCTAACTCCTGCTGGCTGGTCCTGAGTTGGAGGTGACCATATTAGTGTGCTCGTCTAGGACATGGCTGTCTCCCTATCCACAACCCAGGATTTGCTTCATCCTCTGTAGTTGTAGTGTATCTAGGTTGTGTTTATTCTGCTAGGTATTAACCAGGATTCTCCTGATTTTTACCACGGTGATTCTATTGTGGCTTTGGTTTTATCTTTGTATTTTGTGACTTGTGGTCTTTTGTAGTAGTCGAATTCCTCAGGGTTCCTTATCAAGGTATTTAGAGACTCCTTATTGTCATTCTGTAAACCGTGTAATCTTGTATCCTTGTAATTGAGAAGATGAATGTATTCCCCAGTTCTGTTTTGTCTTGATGCTTGCTTTTCTTGTGATGACGGGTTCTTTTCTGGGTTCTGGGTTGTTTCTTTGGCTGATCCTTGCTGCTGTTAATCTGACTGTTGAAGAATTCAATGCATGTCTTCACGGGTTGTACTGTTGTTGTGGCATATTCTCTTGGATATGTTTTATCTTGTACTGTGACTGTTCTGGGTATGTACTGTTCCCTTGTGGTAGTCTGGTCATGCCTGACTTTTACTATAGTCTTTGTGACTCATGAGGATTGTCCTTTTAGAATCTTATTTCTTCCTAGACTTGGTGTATGTGCAGCTGTTGTTGCTCTATAAATACTTGTCGGTCTGATGCTTCTTGTTCTTGTCTTACTTGTGGTCTTCTCTCTATTTCCTTGTAACCATGTGTATTATAGTTTGTGAACTTGATGAGCCCCCGGGCTTGTTCTCTCTCTTTTATTTCTTCTGCTTGGTAAATGGTGTAGGTCTTGTGATAGAGACTAGTAGTAGGCTAGTCTCGAGGTGGTATTTAGCTGTAAGGGGTATTGAGGCAAATGGTGTAGGACTTGTGATGTGAGTGGTTCATGTTGCGCTGCCTCATCTTCCAGTGCCTGCCCTTTATCCTTTTTGCTCTCCTTATAGTGATGATTGGCGCGTGGTCCAGCTTGTTCTTCGACAGTCCGTTGTAGATCAGCCATTGTTCTGTCTTCTGTTGTGCCATTGTGGCTTAGTCCGATGCAGATCAGCACGTGTTGGGAGGAGGTGCCGACTTCTTTTAGGTTGGTGTTATTGCTATTGTCAATCTTAGATGACTTGTGGGTGCCGCCTCTGCCATCTATAGCAATCTTGGATGTGCGTCCTTCCTTTGGAGAGAAACACATCCGGGTTGTTTTTCCTGCTTAGCAATATTGTATCTTGGTGCGGTGGGTTGTAATCTTAGAATCCGCTGGTTTCTTTGCTGTCGCGCTGAATGATTTCCTTTGCTTTCTTTGTCAAATTCATCAGATCTTGTACTCTGTTGTAATCTCAATGTACCTTTGATAAATGAAATGAAAAAATATTCCTTGCTGCTCTGTGACCGAGTTGTTTATTGATGTGGCCTAGCTCTTTTGTATATTTGTACTGTGGTGTATTATCATGACCGACTTGTTGCACCCTTCTTTCCTGGTTGCTTCCTTGTGAATGTGTTAATTCGTCATCTAACCGTTATAGTCTGAACGGACCGTTGCCTTTTCATTTTGTGTGCACGGTAATTGTGGAACGGTAACTTTGAAGGGCCTCTTCGGACAATCCGCGTGATTTTGGGCCTCGTGGGCCGCGTATTTTTCTTGTATAAAGATAACCGCTCTGTTACTGTTGGCTCCACTTGCCTTTGCGGTAAAAAATTTCATCAATCTCAGCCGAAACCCTAGCATCGCATCTTTCGCCATCTCAAATCTCTTGTTATTTCCATCGAAATCCAGCCCTTGCTTTTCTGAGATGGTGGCAAAGAACAAGAGCAAGAATAAGAGCAAATCAGTCGACGAGGAGGTGGCGCTTAAGGTGATCGAGAACACCGAGTTCGTCGCGATGCGGAAGATGCAGAAACAACTGCCCAAGCCATCAACCTCGGATGCTGATTTAGATTTGCTTGTCGCCCATGGGCTCCTTCAAACTAAGTGTCTCTCCAATTTCTCGAGGCCTGGTGAGCACGAGATTCCATCTCCTTCCCCCGATCAATCTGTTCTTTTGTCCCTTTTGTGCGGGCGGGGCTCTGTTATCCCCCGTCCGACTTTCTTCTTGAGTTTCTTGAGTCCTATGGGATTCAAATTCACCATCTTATCCCAAACGGGGTTCTTTTTCTTTCTGCTTTTGCTCACTTTTGCGAAGTCTATGTTGGAATTTCTCCCAATCTCCTTCTTTTTTGTTATTTTTTTTGAGTGCGCCTATCTGATGGTAAAGACACTCCTTTTCTTGGATGTTGTCTTATCCAGTCTCGTCAGGGAGTTTCTTTCCCTTCTCTTGCTCTCTCTGATTTGGTCAAGAACTAGGCAGAGAAGTGGTTTTATATTTCAAAGCCTGCTCCTTCTTTTTCTCATGATCTTTCTGCTCTTCCTACTCCCCTTTCGATTTGGAAGAATAATCTTTCTGCTGCTGAAACTGCTGCCCTCAAGCCTGTACTCACCCGAGTTAAGGTTTTGCAGCAGTTGAGCTTAACTGGTAACTGCATAGTTGCTAGTTTTTTGCATCACCGGGTGTAGCCTCTTATGCAGAGGGTGCACTATGGCTTTGAATATACTGGTCTCTCAGATCCTTCTCGGCTTGTTGCTGATGCTGAGTTGACTGAGGAGATGGTTCTTGAACGTCTGGGGCATATTCTGGGGGGTGTTTCTGTGATGCCTGCCCAAATTGATGAATATGATGCTGCTCATCCTCCTCCTATGGTATGTATATGATCCACCGAGTTCTTTTTTAATGTTTATAATTTGCATCTGTTGTTGACTTTGCTTGTCTCTTATCGTAGGGTTTTGGCTGAGCTTTTAAGCTTGAGATAGCTGTTGCTGGTAGTGGTGGGGCTGCTGTTGAAGAGCCCGCCGAAGAAGGAGATGAAGATGATGATGCTGTTGCTGGTTCTATGGTAGTTGCTGCCACCGGGTCGGGTTCTTCTTCTGCCAGGTTGATTACTGGCTTATTTGAAGGTCAACACTTCTACGTTGAGTATGTTCCTGATCCTCGAATTGCTCAATATATCTTGTCATCTAGGAAGCGAAAGTCAGAGACCGTTGCTAAGCACACTTTACCCAAGAGGCAACGTTCAATTCGTTAGAGTGCCTCAACAGGTAATGTTCTCGTAGGTGAGCTTGTGCTTTTTCCTGTGTTGTTTTTTGCCTATATCTTTTGGTTTGCTTTGTTTTACTGATCCCAGCTTTTGAAAAGAAAGGAAGATGAGCTAGCTTAGACTCGAGTTGTCCTGACTTATGAGAAGGAGCAGCGCGCTCTGAATAAGGCCGCCCTCAATGCCAAGGTGCTTGAGGCTAAGAAGGTGCATGACTCGTCTCTGCAGGCTATGACTGCTGCTCAGAACGAAGTCTCTAATTTGAAGAGAGATAATGCTGGTGGGTTCTCCTTCCTTTGCATATTTGCTTTTTCTGCCTTGTTTTTCCTTTCTTTCTCTAAGTTCTTTGTCTGCTTTCCTTTTAGCTCTTATTAAGGACAAGGAGAGTTGGCAGAAGGAGCGTGAAGAGATGCTTGCTACCCTCCGCTCTTCTTAGAATGAGGCCAAATCTGTAAGTGTCTTTGCTAATTAGAAATTAAAAGATGCCCAAGATATTCTTGCTCAGGCAAAATTGATATGATCTGGTGCTGACCGAGATCTTGTTCAGGCCATGAAATCAATTCAAGCTCTTCAAACTAAGCTGACAGGTGCCCAAGATCAATTCTGGGCTCTTTATGAAGCTGTGAAGCCTATTATTGCTGCGGTTTGTCACCAGGAGGATCTTGCTCAAGGGTTGAGAGGCATTATCCTAGTGCTATCAACTCAGTTCTTTAGTTTTGTTAGGGGTGGCTTCCATCGTTGTGTAAATGATGTCATGTCTTTCATCTGGGTGGCCACTCCTAATGCTCCTCTTCAACAAATTGCAGATCCCACTATGACTGCTGATTTTGCGCAGCGATGGGATGAGGCAAAGGTAGAGCTTAGTGGTCTTACAGACCAGATCTTGGAATAGATGGATGTGCTTCCTGCTGTGCCTCCAGCTCCTTAGACATTTTGTGTAATAAACTTGTGGTTTCTTGTAATATATACTTGTCTCTGAAAATATGATCAGGCTTTGCCCTACTTTTGAATTTGTCTTTGACTGAAATGAGTAGGCTTTGACCTGTCTTTCTTTTTCTTCTGAGATGTCTTTGAATAACATGGACAAGTTTCACCCTGTCTTTCCTTGTGGCTTTTTCGTGCTTTGCCATAGCTTGTTTCTTCTTGGTGATGTAGTAGAGTTGAAGGAGTTGATTATACTTTTCTTGGGGTAATCAATCGATTTGTACTATAGATCTGCGTCATTCTTGGGGCAGAGTAGTTCTGAGGGTAAGCTCCTGAGTTGTAATTGTTACTTGTGCCGCTTTTAGGGCAAAGTGGTCGACCATACTGCTCTTGGAGTAAATGGCCAAGTTGTTTTTTTGCTGATTGTACCGCTCCTTGGGCGAAGTAGTCGATCGTACCGCTCTTGGGATAGGCGACCGAGTTGTTGGAGTGTTTGTACCCCTCCTTGGGCGAAGTAGTCGATCGTACCGCTCTTGGGGTAGGCGACCGAGTTGTTGGAGTGATTGTGTCGCTCCTTGGGCAAAGTATTCGATCGTACCGCTCTTGGGGTAGGCGACCGAGTTGTTTTTGTAGATAACGCTACTTATTGGGCGTAGTAAATGATTGTACCAGCTCTTGGGGTAAGCGATCGAACCCGTATAGCACAACCGTTTCTGGGTTGGCTGTTTGCATGGTAAGTAAGCAATCGTACCAGCTCTTGGGGTAAGCGATTGCGCCCGTATAGCAACAACCATTTCCGGGTTGAGCTGTTTGCAGGGCTGTCCCTTTTTCCCCAACCTGATTACGGGTTGGTTCTGTCCGTTGGACAGGGCTGTTAGTCATACCATCTCTTTTATGGTAGAGTGACAAATGCTAGCTTGGGTCTCCTTACCCAAGAAGCTATTTGGTCGTTGGCCGTCAGTCAAACCATCTCCATATAGTTGAGTGACAAGATTGCCCGTGTAGCGCAACCATTTTTGGGTTGGCTATTAACAGGGAAGCCCCTTTTTCCCCAACCTGATTATGAGTTGGTTCTGTCCGTTGGATAGGGCTCATATTTGAAGTTGTTCTTCTTGAATAATTTCTACTTTATTTCTCTTGAAACTTGAGTACAATCTGTTGTACTTAATTGTAGAATCTTTTGAGCTGGCTGATATGCCAAGTGTTCTTTACAGGTATTTCATCTGGAGTCATCAACTCGTATGTGTCGGGTCCTATTGCTGTCTTCACGATGAAGGGTCCTTCCCATGGACTGAGTAGTTTGTATCGTCCATCTTTCTTCTGGATTAGTTGTAATACTAAGTCCCCTAGCTTTAGTGATCGGGGTTGAGTACTTTTGTCATAATGTCTTCGTAACCCTTGCTAATATCTTGCATTTTGGATTATTGCACTGTCTCTCATTTCTTCTATTGAATCAATTTCTAACCACCTTGTTTCTTCTGCTTTGCCTTCTTCATATTGCTCTATTCTTGGAGATAGCCATATCAAGTCGGCTGGTAGTACTGTCTCTGATTCATAGACCAGAAAGAATGGTGAGTATTCGGTGGCTCTGCTGATCTGGGTTCTTAGACCCCATACTACATTTGGTAGTTTGTCGATCTATTTTCCACCATAATCTTTTAAATCTTCATATAATCTTTGTTTTAAGCCTTGTAATATGAGTTCATTTGCTCTTTTGACTTGTCCATTGGCCTGTGGGTGTGCTACTAATGCAAAGTCGATTTCTATCCCACAGTCTCTTGCCTAGTATTGGAATTCTCTTGCTGTAAATGGTGAACCAAGATCTGTGATTATTCTGTTGGGTATGCCGAACCTATACATGATGTCTTGTATGAATTCCATTGCCTTTTCTGCACTGTATTTGACCAAAGGTTTGTATTCAATCCACTTTATAAATTTGTCAATTGCCACAAATATGTATTCGAAGCCTCCTTTTACTTTTTTGAGTGGTCCGACTTGATCCAGCCCCCAGCATGAGAACGGCCAAGCCGGCGGTATGCATATTAAGTTGTGAGCCAGCACATGTGATTGCCTAGCAAACATTTGGCAATTCTTGCATGTTCTAACGAGCTCTTCTGCATCTTTTAGTGCTGTTGGCCAATAGAATCCGGTTCTAAATGCTTTGCCGACTAGTGTCCTAGAGGCTGCATGATTTCCACAATATCCTGAGTGGATTTCATCCAAGATTTCCTTTCCTTTATCTGTTGGAACACATTTAAGCAGTACTCCTGATGATGCTGCTCTTTTGTATAGTTTATCTCCCACCAGAACGTAGTTTTTGCTTCTTCGTACAACCCGGGTTGCTTCTGCTTTGTCTTCGGGTAGTTTCTTCTCTTTGATAAAATCAATGTATGTTTGTCTCCAATCATTTTGTATGACCATAATTTGTCTTGACTGGTCTAGTTCTTCTGCTTGATCTATTTCCATTGGATCTGTTGTTTCCTTCTTCTTTTCTGTGTTCCCGAGTTGTTTGATGGATGGGGCTGTGAGTTCTTCTACAAATATACCAGGTGATACTTTTGCTCTATCTAATCCTAATTTGGCTAGCACATCTGCTGCAACATTGGAATCTCTTAGTACATGATGGATTTCGAGCCCTTAGAAAATTTCTCTAATTTTTTGACTTCTGCACAGTATGCGTTCATATTATCTTTTGTACAATCCCAATCCTTGTTGACTTGATTGATTACTATAGCTGAATCACTATAGACAAGTAGTCTTTTGATCCCAAGTGAGCTTGCAACTCTTAGACCGTGTATTAATGCTTCGTATTCTGCCTCATTATTAGTTGCGTGCCAAAGTATTTGTAGCACATATTTTAACTGTCTCCCTTTTGGTGATATGAATAGTACTCCTGCTCCGGCTCCTCCTAACTTTAGGGAACCGTCAAAATACATTTTCCAATGATCAAGTATTGGTTCGGGTTCTTTTTGACTGATTTCTGTCCATTCAGCAATGAAGTCGAATAATGCTTGAGATTTGATTGCTGTTCTTGGTTTGAAGTCTGGGTTGAGAGCACCGAGTTCTACTGCTCATTTTGATATCCGACCTATTGCACCTTTGTTGCGTAGAATGTCTTGAAGTGGAAAATTGGTTACCACTGTAATCTTGTGTTCGTGGAAATAATGTCTCAGCTTTCTTGATGATATCAACACTGCATAAAGTAGTTTTTGCACATGTGGGTATCTCACTTTTGATTCTATTAGTACTTCGCTTATGTAATAGACTGGTCTCTGCACTTTGTATGCGTGTCCGGGTTCTTCTCTCTCAACCACAATTGCTGTGCTGACAACATTCTTGGTTGCTGTAATGTATAGCATCATGTCCTCTTTGCCTTTTGGTGGTGTCATTACTGGTGATGATGCCAAGTATTCTTTTAATTTGTGGAATGCTTCTTCTGCCTCTTCTGTCCATTCAAAATTTCTTGCCTTTTTCAATAATTTGAAAAAGGTAGCCCTTTTTCTCCTAGTCGGGAGATGAATCTGTTGAGTGTTGCCATGCATCCTATAAGCTTCTGTATGTCTTTAACTTTCTTTAGAGGTTTCATATCCATGATGGCTTTAACTTGCTTTGTACTTGCTTCAATTCCTCGGTTGCTGACTAGAAATCCGAGTAGTTGTCCTGATGGGACCCAAAAGCACACTTTGTGGGGTTTAGCTTCCACTGCCATGCTTTTAGATTCTTGAAAGTCTCCTCGAGGTCTTCTATCAATGATCCGGGTTCTTTTGTCTTGATTACTACATCATCAATGTATGCTTCTGTGTTTTTTCTAACTTGACTCCCCAAACAAGTTTGAATTGCTCTTTGATATGTTGCCCCTGTATTTTTTAGCCCAAAAGGCATTGATTTGTAGCAATATGCCCCAAAGGGTGTAATGAACGATGTCTTGCTTTGGTCTTCTTCTCTTAGAGATATTTGATGATAGCCTGAATAGCAATCCAGAAAGGATAATAGAGCTGATCCTGCTGTTGAGTCGATGATTTGATCAATTCTTGGTGGGATATATGGATCTTTTGAGCAATGTTTGTTGAGGTCTGTGTAGTCAATGCACATGTGCCATTCTTTTGAATTCTTCTTCTCTACTAGGACCAGGTTGGCGAGCCAATCTGGGTTGATTATTTCTCTGATGAATCTTGCTGCCATGAGCTTGGTGATTTCTTTTTTGATTGCTGCTTTTTTGTCTGGAGCAAATCTTTGTAGTTTCTGCTTGACGGGTTTGGACCCTTTGTTTACATCAATTATGTGCTCAGCCATCTTTCTTGGGACCCCTGGCATGTCGGCTGGCTTCCAAGCGAAAATATCTTTGTTGTCCCGAAGAAAGTTGGTGAGCGTGAGTTCCTATTTGGGGTCGAGATTTGCACTGATGATTGCCGTCTTCTTCGGGTCACCAGTCAATAAGTCAATAGTCTTGGTAGTGGCTTCTTTTGGGGGTGCGAAGTTGCTTGGCTTCTTAGCCGATATCTGAATCTCATCCGGGTTTATTTCGTTGGCTAGCGTTGCAATCTCCTTTCCTTCCTTTATGTCTTGTAATCTTTCGGATATTTGTACTGCTTGTACGTTGCAATCATGTGCTTTCTTTAGATCTCCTTTCAATGATAATACGCCCTTTGTTGTTGGCATCTTGAGTAGTAGGTATGGATAGTGTGGCACTGTCATGTATTTTGTTAAAGCTGGTCTCCCAAGTATTGCATGGTAGCATGATTCAAAGTCTGTAACTTCGAATTTGATAAATTCTATCCGGTATTTGTCTGGTGTGCCAAAGGTGACTGGTAGGGTTATCTGTCTGAGGGGCATAGCTGCTCTACTAGGTACTATTCCGTAGAATGGTGTACTTGTGGGTGTCATTAGACCTTCACAATCTAGATTCATCCTTTTGAGAGTATCTACGAAAATTATGTTAAGCCTGACTCCTCCGTCGATGAGTACTTTAGTTACTACCACTCCTATGATAGTTGGACCCAGTACTAGCGGGTAGCATCCTGCATTTGCTACACTGGTCCATTGGTCTTCTCTTGTGAAGTGGATGGGGTACTTTGACCAATCTAGATACCTTGGGGTGGCTGGTTCAACTGCTATGATGATTCTATGAGCTAGTTTCTCTTGCCTTTTGCTTTGTGTGTTAGGAACACCCAAAAATATCACTGCTAATTAGCGTTGGGGTTCTTGATAATCTCCTTCAACTCTCTTTTCCTCCTTCTTTGGTTCTTCTTGCTTTGGCTCCGAGTTTTTTTGATTCATGTTTTCTCTCTTCATGAACTACCGCTGAAAAGTGCTGCATTCAACTAACTTGTGTCTGGCCCCAGGGTGTATGCGACACGGCATGTTCTCTATGTTTTCCGGTGCTCTTCCTTGGTAGTTGTTGCTCTGATAGTTGCTATTACTGTTGTAACCACTGTTGTTACGGTTGTTGCTATTGTTGTAGTTGCCATTGTAATTGCCACCGTTGCTATCATTGCTGTTGCCATTGTATCTTCTTTTATTGTCTGTAGTTGCCACCATGTTGTCCTACCTTGGCCTTTTGTCTTGCTGTCTGTAATCGGGTCTTCTATTCTCTTGGTTGTCCCTAGCAAACTGGTGCCGGGTTCTTTCTTCTGATGAAATTAGTTTTTCAACAACCCTCTTGAAGTCTTCATTTGTTCTTGGGTTCTCATTGAAATAGTCCTTGTATTGCCAATTTGCCAAGATTCCTTCCGCAAAGGCCTCTATCACCTCTCTATCGGTAATGTCATGGACTTGAGCCCTAAATTCTCCAAATCTTCTATAGTATTCCCTTAGACTTTCTCCTCTCCTTTGCTTTACTCCTTTTAACTCGGCTGCAGTCATTGGATGGGTAATAATACCTACGAAGTTGTTGCAGAAAGCTTCTTGCAAGTCCTCCCAATACCTGATAGATCTAGGCCTCAATTTGTCAAACCATTATAGCGGCATTGCTTCGAGGGCCATTGGGAAAAATAGAGCCTTGATGTCGTCGTCTCCTCTAGCTAATTCAAAAGATTGGGAATAAACCCTTAGCCATTGTCTTGGTTTGACTTTGCCATCATACTTGGAATGATTTGCTGGTTTAAATTTGTGCGGTAGCTTCAATGTTTGTAGTCTTCCTGCGAAACAAGGGAATCTGTCGTATGGTTCCATTCTTTCGTAATCTAGCGATCTTGCCCTTCTGTAATAAGACCTATCTTCTTTTAACTCGGACTCTCCGTAGTCATCTTCTTTGTCAAATCTTCTTGATATTTCTTGGTAGCGTTGGCTCAATTCTAGTTTGCCTCTTTCTTGTTGCTTTGAGTAGTGTTCCTGCCTTCCATTAACATCAGCACTCTCTACTGGTCCTATCCTTTGAAAAATTGATTTTTTGGGTGGTTGCTCCCCATGTGGCTCCTGTGGAACTTCTTCGCCGGGTTGTTTTTCTGATCCCCCGACTTCTTTCTTCTGGTCTTCCTTTGCTTTTCCATTATTCGTGAGGGTGTGTAACTCCTTTGTTAATTCTTCAATTCTTTCCCTTTTTGTACTTTTTGCGGCTTCTCTTTCTACCTTCTTTCTGTTGTATTCCGTTAGCTTCGCTTTGTATTTATTCTAGATTTCCTTCCTTTGTTTAGCCCTATTCCTCCTTCTAGCCTTCAATTTGTTTTTCTTTAGTCTTGCTAGTCATTGCTCATCATTTTCGTTGCTGTCGCTTTTCTCATCTGGCGAGATGTTGCCTTCTGATTTGTCTAAAGATTTTATATCTGGTATCTGTGGTGGTTCCAAAGGTTGTTCTAACTGCTCCGCCATGTATACAGTGTACCTTTTCCGAGCTCTTCTTGTACGGTATTTCATCCTTCATTTGGTTGAGCTGTCTGTAGTCTCTGAGCTGAATCCGAGTTCTTTTCCCTCTTGATAAGGTAGTTCTTCAACATGCATGCCTAGTCGCTTTGCTTGAGGTGAAAGAACCCGGCCAATGCACCACACAATCTTGTGGGGTAACTGTCATGATCATCCCTTCTTGTGCTCCCTCCAGGAGTATTCTTCTTACTGAGTTCATCTTGTCTTGGGTAAAGTGTTGATAGATTGATGTCGCGTTGCGTGGTTCGTACATTCCCAAGTTCTTCTTTGAGTTGTACGGGTTGTATTCCTTCTCGATCGTTGTTGTGTCTCTGAGTCCAATTAGGCTTGGCTCTTGTGCTGTGAGGATTGTCTTGGAATCGGGTTGTATCTCTTTCTCAGAGTCAGTTTCGTATCCGCTTTCTTCCTTAGTCCGAGTTGGATCTGAAGTTGAGAGTTTCGTCATCTTTTCGGCGAGTTTGTATTTAACTTTGTCATCGAATTCTTTTTCTTCTCGGAGACGGGTACGAAGCTCGCCATCGCCGTCAGCCTCGCAAATCCAGGATCCGAAGACGAAGGTTGTTCCCGCCAAAAAGGTCATCTTGAAGTTGAGGTCCACCGAACTCTCAAGAAAAAATTCATCGAAAGCCCCTACCTGGTGCGCTAGCTGTTGATGTTTTACCACCGATAGCCTGCCACGGGGGTACCCGGGACAGTTGTTTAGGCTTCGGTGAATAGCGGAACTCGGCGGTTACGCAAAGAGACTCACGATTTATACTGGTTCAGGCCCTCGACTTGGTCGAGTAATAACCTTACATCCAGTTTTGGCGTTAGACTGTTTGCGTTGTATTGCTTTGAGTATTGGGTATGCCTTTTTTACAAGAGGTACCCTCACCAGCCCTTTATAGTCCAGGTGCTGAGAGGCGTTGTTTGTGTCCTACTCAGATACAAGGTCAGAGTCCTAAGCTATGCTTCGGGCGCCTTTCCTTGTATAGTCTGAGTTGGAGTTTCGGTCTTGCATGTTGCTTTGCTCCATGTTTTTCTTGGCGATTGGGCTATGGGCCTTGTTACTAAGGCCCACTTCCCTATAGTATGGTCTATGGGGGCCCATAGGGTTCCCCATCGACAGAGCCGAAGCACACGGGTAACGCCGCACCGGCCCGTTTAGCGACCGAATTCGCACGGTGGGCCTCTGGGCGAGTGACGATTCGGCCCGGCTGCAGCCTGCTGGTGTAACGTGGGAACAGCCGGGTCCTCTGAGGACATGAGCCCATGCCATGTCGGTGCCGCCGTGTCAGTGGCAATGCTTTAAATGTCCTATAGCCTGCTATAGCCTTTTTAAGGCAGAGTGCCATTATTTATGTTCATGTATAATTTAGCCGCTATATCCTGCTATAGCCTAATTTGGCTCTGGTATTAGCCGATTTAGAGGTATACCGCTAAACACCGTAGCCCGCTATTTAAAACTATGGTCAGTGGACTTGCAACTGCAGACGCTGAGTCGATGACCGGGCATATCCATCCGACCGGCTGTCACACCCGATTTTAAGGATAAAATGGGATGCAAAATCTTATGTGCGCTCAGAGATCAGTCACACACATAAGCTGATAAATTATAAATAGTATCATCATATGTGTTTATTACATCACGAATATTAAGACAAAGTGTTCACATACATATAGCGGAAGTATAAAGAAAAGATCTCTCGTGAAAGCTCCATATCACAGGGACGTCAACTGGTTGACCACAAGTCTAGTAATCCTCAGGAAAGTCATCATTATCATAGCCATCTGTTACCCATCTAGGTTTTTTATCCAAATAATGAAAATAAACAAGCGTAAGTACATGTCGTACTCAACGAGTGTAACATGGGGTTCATGAGGCTCAATAGGCTTGACACAGGTTTAACAGCATTCAGCTTTTAGTTGTCATAATTTTAGCATAAGAGTAGTAACAAGTTGTTTCAATCCTAAAGTAAAACACATGATCAATGTAAATATGAATAATGAATAGCATATACAGATAATTCTTAGTGACCATCTATTCCATAAGGGTCTAATGTCGCTCGTGACCGTGAGCATGGCTGATATACAAGTTTTACACTCTGTAGAGGTTGTACACTTTCACTATGAGTCATGATACCCATATGCTCGGGTTAATTACTCCCAAAACACTTCTAAGGTGAGCAGGCAGGGGTCACTATGAAGCCTTTCAAAGATTCGTCTAACAAGTTAGGGCCATTAGATTCACTCGGCAAATAGATATAGGAACCCCTATTGAATGATGCAATTCCATCACGGCTATACACATAAGAATAGAGGCTGTCCTATACCCGATTCAGCAAGCCATTCTGAAAGGTCCTAATGGCTAGAGGAGGGGTGAATATCATATTAAAATTTTTTACAACAACACTTAACAAACCGATTAGACAATTATGAGGCGAAGCAAGTGTTGCGCTAGCCTACTAAAAATGCAAGCCACCTACCATAATTCTAGTTTCTATAGTCTCTATCCACACAATGTCTATGTCACTATACTAAGTTAGAGTGCTCTCAAAGGCTAACTAAAGAGCCACACTAACCAAGCTAGCAAGCTCTCATGACTAGCTACACTAAAGAGCTTGACAACTAGTTTGCGGTAATGTAAAGAGATAGAGCAAGATAGTTATACCTCCTAGTCGAGAAATGAACCAATCAATCATAAGAATAAATACCAATGAATACCAATCACCTCAGAATCAAAAGATGACACAATGATTTTTACCGAGGTTCACTTGTTTGCCGGCAAGCTACTCCTCATTATGGTGATTCACTCACTTGGAGGTTCACACGCTAATTGGCATCACACTGCCAAACCCTCAATAGGGTGCTGTACAACCAATATAAGATGAGGATCACACAAGCCACGAGCAATTTACTAGAGTACCTTTTGGCTCTCCGTCGGGGAAATGTTGAAAGCTCTAGTTTGGTTTTGGTGAATTGATAAAACCCTAAGTGCTAACCTAGTTTATCAAGTGATCATGAGATAGGTAGCACATTCCAAGTGGTGAAGCAAATGAAGATCATGACAAGATGATGGTGATGCTATGGTGTTGATCGAGTGCTTGGACTTGAAAAGAAGAAAGATAAAAACAAAAGGCTCAAGGCAAAGGTATAAATGATAGGAGCCATTTTATTTTGATGATCGAGACACTTAGTGAGTGTGATCACATTTAGGATCGATAACCATACTATTAAGAGGGGTAAAACTCATATCAAAATGTAGTTATCAAAGTGCCACTAGATGCTCTAACTCATTGCATATGCATTTATGATCTAGTGGAGTGCTAACACTATTGAAAATGTTTGTGAAAATATGCTAACACATGTGCACAAGGTGATACACTTGGTGGTTGACACATTTGAGCAAGGGTAAGAAACTTCATCGGTAGTGTATCCGCCCGTAGAGTGCGGATAGTCCAACGGTGCCACCGGCGTCCTATATAAAAAGACAGGATTTCACAGAGTGACCGAACGCTGGGTCACTTTGTGACCGGACGCTAGATATGTTTGTCTGGTCCTGCTGACATGGTAGTGCATAGAGGAGATTGTGTGTGACCAGATGCTGGGTGAGTCCGGTTGAGCATGACCGGACGTGTCCAGTCATGAGTGGAGGCTTACTGGAAATGATCGAACGCTAGGGGTTCTGCGCCCGGTCATGATCTAACTGACGCGGCCGGTCACAGCTAGGAACCTTACTAGAAGTGACCGGACACTAGGGGTCCTATGTCCGGTCAGTGGCACTGTGCTGCGTTCGATCATCACTTGAACGTTGGGATCGGGCAGCTCAGTATTTGAAGTGAGGGATGATGTGGCAGCCATCCATTGACCGGACACTAGAAGGGTGCGTCCGGTCGATCTGACCGTAGCATCCGGTCACCCCGTGTTGTGCCTAGTGAAGGGGTACAACGGCTCTATTTCGTGGAGGCTTCTATTTAAGCCCCATGGCCAACTCAAGCTCACTCTCTTGGCCATTTGTATTGACATAGCAACCGTGTGAGCTTAGCCAAAGCACTCCCACTTATCTCCATCATAAATTCAACATCTTTATGAGATTGAGAGTGAATCCAAGTGCATTGCTTGAGTGTTTGCATCTAGAGGCACTTGGTGTTCATGTTTCGCTGTCGGGATTCACTTGTTACTCTTGGTGGTTGCTGCCACCTAGACGGCTTAGAGCAGTGATGATCGTCGAGTGGAGGTCGGTGATTGTCTCCGGCTCCGATCGTGGTGATTGTGAGGGGTTCTTGACCTTTTCTCGATGGAGAGCCAAAAGGTACTCTAGTGAATTTCTTGTGGCTTGTGTGATCCTCATCTTGTATTGGTTGTGTGGCACCCTATTGAGGGTTTGGCATGTGACGCCAATTAGCGCGTGAACCTCCAAGTGAGTGAATCACCACAACGAGGACTAGCTTGCCGACAAGCAAGTGAACCTCGGTAAAAATCATTGTATTCATCATTTGATTCCGAGGTGATTGGTCTTCATTGGTATTCATTCTTGTGATTGTTTAATTCTCTCCTCAACACGGCGGTATAAACAAATTGCTCACTCTCTTTACATTACCACAAACTAGTTATCAAGCTCTTTAGTGTAACTAGTTGTGAGAGCTTGTTAGTTTGGTTAGTGTGGCTCTTTAGTTAGCCTTTGATAGCACACTAACTTAGTGTAGTGACATAGCATTGTGTGGATAGAAACTATATAAACCAGAATTGTGGTAGGTGGCTTGCAATTTTAGTAGGCTAGCATAACACTTGCTTGCACCTCATAATTGTCTAACCGGTTTACTAAGTGTTGTTGTAGAAATTTTTAATGGCTATTCACCCCCCGCTAGCCATTAGGACATTTCAAGTGGTATTAGAGCCTGAGGTCACCATGATTTGAGGCTTAACAACCTTCGGTGTAAAAATGGCTCAAATCAACAACACCAAGAAGCCACCCCAATTTGATGGCTCAAATTATCCCTATTGGAAAGCTAAGATGACAACTTATATCAAATCAATTAATAGGAAGGTTTGGAAGGTGGTAGAGATAAAGATTGAGATTGAAGATGAAGAGGCTCCCACCGCCACCGAAGAAATGCTACTCCAAAATAATGACATTGCTCTTAGTGCCATCCATGATGCTTTGGATGAGAGAACATTTGAGCAAATCAAGAACATTGAGAGAGCTCATGAGGCATGGAAGAAATTGGAGGAATCATTTGAGGGCACTCAAGCCGTGAAGGGTGCAAAGGCATACATTCTCAAAGAGAAGTTTGCACGCTTCAAGATGAAGGAGGATGAGAGTGTGCTGGAGATGTTCCATAGACTTCAAGTGCTTATCAATGATCTCAAAGCACTTGGAGAAGAGGTGAAGGACAAGGACTTCTCCCACAAGTTCTTGAGATGTTTGCCTTCAAGATTTGGCACATTGGTCACTATTCTAGTGAGGAGTAGGTTTGGACACCATGACACCAAACTAAGTGTTGGGAGATATAATGACCGATGATACATATAGAGATGATGATGAGAAAGAAGAAAAGAAGGAGAAGAAAGATGAGAAGAAGGATGAGAAGAAGAAGAGCATGGCATTCAAGGCCACATCATCCAAGGGCAAGGCAAAGCAAGATACATCAAGTGAAGATGATGGCTCATGGGATGATGATGATGATGAGAAGAGGGCTCTCTTTGTCAAGAGATTTGGCAAGTTCATAGTTGAAGAAGGGTTACCATGCTAGAAGAAAGAAGTCTTCATCCAAGAACAAAGAAGAGTCAAGAAGGTACTTCAATTGTGGAAGCAAAGATCATCTTGTTGCTCAATGCCGATACAATAGCGACAAAGATGATGACAAGAAGAATAAGAAGAAGGACAAGAAGGAAAAGAAAGAGAAGAAGGACAAGATGACCTTCAAGAAGAAGAAGGGTGGTTCATATGTGGTCACTTGGGATAGTGACGCTTCCTCGAGTGATGATGATGATAGTGATGATGACAAGACCACCGAGAAGAATGCACTTGCAAGCATTGCTATCAATGAGAAGCCTTCTCTCTTCGACACACCATCATGCTTTATGGCTAAGGCCACTAAGGTACAAATTTGTGATGATGGAAGTGATGAAGAACATGATAACGAAAATTGAAAATGAAAATGATAGTGATAGTGATGATGATGAACCTACTAAGGATGAACTATTTGACATGCTAGAAGATGCTAAAGAACACTTTGGCATTAAGAGAAGGAAATGCAAAAGCTTGCGTAAGGAACTAAAAGCCCTTAAGCAAGCCTTTGATGAGCTCAATGCAACTCATGAGAGGCTAGAGAAAGCCCATGAGAAGCTTGGCAAGGCTTACAAAAAGCTTGAAAAAGGCTCATTCCTCTTTGCTTGATGAGCAAAATAAAAAGAAGCATGTTGAGACTTGCAATATAGGCTTAACTTGTGATATAATTGATGAATCATTATTTATGCCTATCATTGTTGCTCCCGCTAACCCTTCTTGTAGTACTTCTACTTCCACCTCATCTAGTAGTGATGGTTTCACTTGTGATGCCTCACTAATGATTGAGAATGAGAACCTCAAGAAGGAGGTCAATAAGCTCACTCACACCTTAGCTAAGGCCTATGGTGGTGAGGACTGCTTGTTATGTGCTTGGGTAGCCAAAGAGCTTCTCTCTATAAAGAGGGATTGGGCTATACCCCCAAGAAAGGCAAGGCAGCCTTTGCTCCTCATAAGACTAGTTTTGTGAAGAACAATGGTCGGTTTTACACTAGTTGCAAGCAAGTTGGTCACATAGAGCAAAAGTGCATGAAAAAGAAGCCACATGCTAATGTATCCTCAATTAAGATTAATTCTTTCTATGTGCTTACTAAGGGTACAAATAGTGTGAACGCTAAGTTTATTGGTAAACCATGGATAGGCTCAAAGAAGAAAGTCATTTGGGTACCAAAGAGTTTAGTAACTAACCTTCAAGGACTCAAGCGAGTTTGGATACCTAAAAAGAATTGATCTTCTTTTGTAGGTCAATTACAAAGCTAGAGGAAGGCATTGGATTCTTGATAGTGGGTGCACTCAACACATGACCGGTGATGCAAGAATATTCAACTCAATTAACACCAATGGTAATGAATGGTTATGATAGTATCACATTTGGTGACAATGGCAAATGCAAGATCAAAGGGCTTGGTAAGATTGCAATATCCAATAACATGAGCATTTCCAATATATTGCTAGTAGAGAGCTTGAACTTCAATTTGCTATCCATGGCTCAATTGTGTGATCTTGAATTCAAATGCATATTTGGGGTAGATGATGTAGAGATCATAAGTGTAGATGGCTCTAACTTGATCTTCAAAGGCTTTAGATATGAGAATCTATACTTGGTTGATTTCAATGCTAGTGAAGCTAAATTATCTACATGCTTGTTCACTAAGTCTAGCATGGGTTAGAGATCCTTGTCTTTTCTATATGGGCGGACAATTTGCTATCCGCTGATGAAATTTCTTACCCTTGCTCCCAAGTGCTAAACACAATGTGTATCACCTTGTGCATGTGTGTTAGCATATTTTCACAAATGTTTTCAAGGGTGTTAGCACTCCAATAGATCCTAAATGCATATGCAATGAGTTAGAGCATCTAGTGGTACTTTGATAACCATATTTCGATACGAGTTTCACCCCTCTTATTAGTATGGCTATCGATCCTAAATGTGATCACACTCGCTAAGTGTCTTGATCACCGAAATAAAATGGCTCCTATCATTTATACCTTTGCCTTGAGCCTTTTGTTTTTCTCTTTCTTCTTTTCAAGTCCAAGCACTTGATCATCACTATGGCATCACCATCATCATATCATGATCTTCATTTGTTTCACCACTTGGAATGTGCTACCTATCTCATGATCACTTTGATAAACTAGGTTAGCACTTAGGGTTTCATCAATTCACCAAAACCAAACTAGAGCTTTCACATTCTTATGCCAATAAAGGTAACATCTGCAGAGGTTATACATTTTCACTATGAGTCGTGATACCCATATGCCCGGGTTAATTACTCCCAAAATACTTCCAAGGTGAGCAGGCAGGGGTCACTATGAAGTCTTTCAAAGGTTCATCTAACAAGTTAGAGCTATTAGATTCACTCGGCAAACAGATATAGGAACCCCCTGTCGAATGGCACAATTCCATCGCGGCTATACACATAAGAATAGAGGATGTCCTATACCCGATTCGGCAAGCCATTCTTACGCTAATAAAGGTAACCTCTAACAAGCTAGAAAATATCCTCATACCAAGCTAAAGCCAGAGCCATGTAGCCCTCACAGCTGTACTGTAAGTCACGGATGTTTGCTTACAGATAAGTCCTTAGGAAGAGGAATCTAAAGCATTTAGAAAGTAGCTAAATACTCCAGTCCCTCTATTTCAAGTTGCTAAAAAGTCATATTTTAATATTTATTACATATATCATTAGTCAAGTTACAAGATCATGGTTTAATTGAGCACTAGCAAAGCTACCCTAATGCATATCCCATAGGTGACAAGGTATAAGTTTAATTCTAGGGAATCTCTATCAAGGTGACTCATGCAACATGAATTAAAGGTATTAGAGTGAATAGGAAACAAGGATGATCCCATGCTATACTTGCCTTGAACAAAGTACTCCTAGTGATCCGGCTCATCAAAGTAATACTCTTGGTCTCCCATGAATTGCTCACCGTCTATACTCGATAATCACAACAACATACAAGCATCCAGAAGCAATCATGCATAGCAAACAAAATCTATAGATTAGAACAGTACACCAATAGCATAAAACCAAGATGAAAAGTTTGTAAAACAAATCTACGTCTCACTACAAACACACAGACGCGAAGATCACAAAAATCAGAGCTAAAACGAAGAAGTTATGAATTAAACAAGATTTTCTTTAGTAAAATAATGGATTAAATCTAACCTCAATTTTAAAAGTTGAAAACATACTTAACAGTAGGATGAACATGTAGATTATGGAATTATGAACCTAACGCAAGTGGAACGGATCAAATCGGAGTTAAAACGGAGATTTTATGGCCTATAGAAGGTAGTGGCAGTTCTGTAAATAGAGGAAACTTGATTTTTGAATTAAAATAAATAAAACCTGATTTGTAAACCTAACCGAGGACTGTGGGTACTATTATCATAAAAGGTCCGGGGTCAGCTTGAAAGAAACCAGGGATGGCGGGTTGAGATCTGAATAGTTGTAAGGGCTCTTTTGCAAAATAGACCGGCGATGGGGTATCATGGAATCTGGGTCGTCGGATTAGATTTGAACGACATAGATTGAATCAGGGCGAGGGAATAGGAAACTAGCTGATCTGAAAGAGGGCCGACAGTGGCGGCTGCCATGGCCGAAGCAGGCGGTGCTAGCAGTTCATGGCCTACGGTCCACCGTTTAACGAACCAAAAGCATGAGAAGAAAGATAGGACGACGGCGGACTCATCGAAACCGAAAACACTGAGCTAGGGAATCTACGATGGCGCACAACTGGCTGCTCAAACATGACAAGCGGTGTGGAGCTAGGGCTATGATCTCTTGGCGAGGTGGAGGCTTGCTCTAGGGTTGGGTAAGGGAGCGGCGCAGGCACGCGCTCGGCTTTTATGAGGGCCAGAGGCAGTGGGGCGCACGCCATTCGAGCACATCGGGGCAGGAGGACAGACTCGGTGGCAGTGGTGTCCATGCCAAACATGAGATGGAGGAAGAAGGATACTCTGACACTGGTGGCGCCACCTAGCCAGCGAGAGAAAGGAGAGGAGGAGCGCGGGCGCTGGCATGGAACTAGGCCGAGCTGATTGGGCCACTATGGAAGAAACGGAAGAGAGAGCTAGGCAGCAGCTGAAAGCGAAGAGGAGCGGGGCGGCTAACCATCAGGTCGAGCTAGGCCAGCATGGAGAAGCAGGGCCGATAGGCCAAAAGCGAAGGAGGGAGAAGGAAATTCTTTTCTATTTTCTAAACTAGTTTCCAAATAAATTTTGAATGCAAATTCAAATCAATTTGAAATCCAATTTCAAACCACACAATACAAAAATAATATGCAGCAGCATGAATGCATAAACATGTAGGTAAACCTCATATTTGATTTTAATTTGATAAAAATTATTATTTTCCTAAATTCAAATGCTCACAAAAATGCCTAATTAAATCATTCTCTCCTACTTTAAAATTATGCAAATTTTAGGGTGTTACAATTCTACCCCCTTAAAATGAATCTCGTCCTCGAGATTCGGACGAATGCTTACTCAAATAACCACAGGATATATTTTTCTCATATCCTCTTCTCTTTCCTAGGTGGTCTCATGTTCTGTATACCGATTCCACTAAACCTTACACATCTTTATAACTTGGCTCCATGTAACTCTTTCTGCCATCTCCAAAATCCTTACCGGAAATTCCTCATATGTAAGATCTTCCTTAACTATAAGTTCCTCTAATGGTATCTGCTCCTCGTGTACACGCAGGCACTTCTTTAATTGACACACATGGAACACATCATGTACACCTGACAAACTCTCAGGCAATTCCAACTGATAAGCTACTTCACCACACCTCTCTAAAATCTTGAAAGGTCCAATATACCTTGGTGCTAACTTTCCTTCCATGTTAAACCTTCTCACACTTCTCATAGGTGACACCTTTAGATAAACATAGTCTCCGACTTCAAAAACCAATTCCCTTCTCCGAGTGTCAGCATAACTCTTCTAGTCGAGATTGTGCCTACTCGTATGTTATCTCTAATTATCCCTACTTGTTCTTCTACGTCTCTTAAAACATCCGATCCAAACACTTGAGTTTCTCCCATTTGATTCCAAAACAACATGGGTTCTACACTTGCGTCCATACAAAGCTTCAAAAGGTACTATATTGAGACTCTTCTGAATAACTGTTGTTATAGGAAAACTCTGCATAAGGCAAACTCTTGTCCCAACTTGTATCAGTACTGCAATGCACAAGCTCTCAGTATGTCCTCTAATATCTGATTAATCCTCTTAGTTTATTCATCTATCTGAGGATGATATGCTGTGCTAAAATTCAACTTTGTTCCCAATAAACTATGTACTTGCTA
Source organism: Miscanthus floridulus (assembly GCF_019320115.1). Lineage (NCBI taxonomy): Eukaryota > Viridiplantae > Streptophyta > Magnoliopsida > Poales > Poaceae > Miscanthus > Miscanthus floridulus. The sequence goes on from NC_089580.1 coordinate 26,949,556, forward strand.
CCAAAAATGAGATGTAAATTGAGTACCTCGATCAGACACAATTTTTCTTAGGAACTCCATGTAGACACACTATCCTCTCCATATATAATTGGGCCAACTTCAGTCCTTTATAAAGCAGTCTTGACCGGTATAAAGTGAGCAACTTTAGTTAACCTGTCCACTATCACCCATATTGAATCATATCCTCTCGGAGTGCGTGGTAACCCAACTATAAAATCCATACCAACCTTTTCCCACTTCCACTCATATATCTTTCATAGGTTGTAATAATCCTGCAGGTCTTTGATGTTCAGCTTTGACTCTCTGACTATGTATCAGCATATAGCAACATATTCAGCAACATCTCTCTTCAGTCCATACCACCAATACTTCTCTTTCCGATCCAAGTACATCTTGGTACTTCTAGGATGAATAGAGTAAGCAGACTCATATGCCTTATGAAGAATTGCATCTCGTATAGCCTTATTCTCAGGCACACATAGCCTTTTCCCAAACCACAAAGTTCCATTATCATCCATATGGAATCCTGGTGCCTTGCCTAATCACTACGTTCTCTACTATCCTCTTTCAACTTCACATCCTGTAACTGGCCCTTACGTATTTCTTGCTCCAGTATAGTCTCTAACACCAACTCCACTATATTAGTGACAAAGCTCAAGTTCAGTTGCTCAAATTCAGCACACAACTCACTTGACATAGGTGCCACTTGCACCTCATTAGCATAACTGTTCCCGCTAAGAGCATCGGCAACAATGTTCGCCTTTCTAGGATGATAGTGTACCTCTAGATCATAATCTTTAATCAATTCCAACCATCGACGATGTCTCATATTTAGATTCGTCTAGGTGAAAATATACTTCAGACTCTTGTGATCAGTATAGATATCACTCTTATGTCTGATAAGATAGTGCCTCCATATCTTCAGAGCATGAACCACTGTTGTTAACTCCAAATCATGAGTAGGATAGTTTAGTTCATGCTTTCTCAACTGTCGGGATGCATAGGCCACTACTCTGTCCTTCTTGCATAAGAACACATCTGAGACCTTGATGAGATGCATCACAAAAGATAGAGAAACTCTTGTTCAAATTTGGCAAAACCAACACTAGGGCAGTAGTCAATCTTTTCTTTAATTCCTCAAAGTTAGCCTCACACTTCTTAGACCACACAAACTTAGCATTTTTCTCTAACGAAGCTATCATAGGCTTGGCAAGTTTAGAGAAACCTTCTATGAACCTTCTATAGTATCCAGCCAATCCCAAGAAACTACGAATCTCACCCACATCAGTTGGTGGTTTCCAATTTAACACATCTTTCACCTAACTTGGATCTACTGTTATTCCACCATTAGAGACAACATGGCCTAGGAAAGAAACTTCCTTCAACCAAAACTCACACTTGCTTCGCTTAGCATACAACTTATGTTCTTTGAGCTTTTGCAAGACCAACCTTAAATGTTCAGCGTGCTCTTCTTCCATTTTAGAGAATACCAATATATCATCGATAAATACCACGACAAACTTATCCAAAAATTCCATGAACACCTTATTCATCAAGTACATAAAGTATGCATGTGCATTGGTCAAACCAAAGGACATAACGGTATACTCGTACAACCCATACCTCATAGTAAAAGTTATCTTGGGTATGTCAGTTGCACGAATCTTCAACTGATAATAACCAGAACGAAGATCAATCTTAGAGAAAACTACAAGCACCTCTCAACTGATCAAATAAGTCATCAATTCTAGGTAGCAGGGTACTTGTTCTTGATAGTAACCTCATTGAGTGATCGATAATCAACACACATTCTCAGGGTACCATCCTTCTTGTCAACAAATATAACCGGTGCTCCCCAAGGCGATGAACTAGGACGAATGAAACCTTTCTCCTGTAACTCCTTTATTTGTTTCTTAAGTTCTTCTAGTTCATTAACCCCCATTCTACATGGACACTTAGCTATAGGTGCAGTTCCAGGTAATAATTCAATAATAAACTCAATGTCACAGTCAGGTGGCATACCTAGCAAGTCATCAGGGGAACACATATGAAAACTCATCCACTACTGGGTCCTCCTTGTTGACGCGATCATCAAGCTGGTTCACTGTGGCTATCGGCTGTGCTTGTACTACAACATCAACACTAATTCTATCCCCATTCGGTGCGGTTACAACAACTACCTTCTCTTGACACTGAATGACTTCCCAGTTTTGCTTCATCCAGTCCATTCCCAAAATCACATCAATACCAGATGTTCTCAACACAATGGGGCTCACTTTGAACTCAACCCCCCTTAAGGATAGACTAGTCGAAAGACAACTGATAAGAAGCTTGCATACTACCTCCTGGTGAGTTTACTAATGTGGGATTTTGCATGGCACATAAGGGTATGCTATGATTTCTAACAAATGCTTGTGATATGAATGAATGCGAAGCTCCAGAATAAAAAAGAACAGTGGTAGGAGTGGAATTGACATTGAACGTACTGAGCATGACCTCTGGTTCCAGCAAGTGCCATCTCGGTAGACACATGGTTTACCTTTCCCGTGTTGGGTGCTAGGCTTCTAAGGCGTTCCCTTCTGATTACTGTGCTGACCCTAGGGTGTTTGCTGATTTTGCTTTATGGGGCAATGGTTAGCATAATGCCCAACTTCTCCACAATGATAGCATACATTGGTGGTACTTGGTGCACTAGTCTTCATGGGAGTTTTGTTGGGTGTTCCCTGTCAGTGGTGTCTGCTAGCCACTTTTCTGCTAGGGACGTTGGTTGGCATTCTGCTGCTAGTACGGTGGACGTTGCTGGTTCTGGTTGTGATTCCACTGATTAGGTGGTCCCTAGTACCTCTGCTGGAAGCTTTGCTGAGGATTGGTGCGTGGACGGGTATTACTTCCAGAGGCCTATCCCTGAAGCCTCCTCTTCTTGGCCTCCATCTCCTTGCGCTTGTTGTCAATAACAATAGCATGATTTACCAGCGTCTAGAAATTAGGGGTATGTATTGGACATAAGTTAGAGTTGTAGACCATCATACAGACCCTTGAGAAAGTGACGTTGCTTATCAACATCATCAGCCACCTCATTCAGAGTGTAATGTGACAACTAAGCAAACTTGTCACTGATACTTAGCTATGGACATAGATCCCTGCTTCAGAGCTCTGAATTCCTCCTGCTTGAGCTCTATCAATCCTTCAGGTATGTGGTAGAATATGAAATTCTCTCAAAACTCCTGCCAGGTGACAGGAGGAGCATTGGCGGGACATCCATACTCGAATGCCTCCCACCCATCTTGGGCTTCTCCCTGAAGTTGTCCTGAAGCGTACAACACCTTCTGTTGGTCATCGCACTGCGCTATGTTGAGTTTCTTTTCCACTGCACAAAGCTAATCATCTGCTTCTAGTGGATCAATGGCATGAGAAAACATCAGGGGGATGGCCCTTCAAGAATTCACCACGCTTGTCACGTAGTGCTCCACCCATCTGTTGATTCTACTGATTCTGCACCTAGAGCTTGCATAAGCTATGTCTGCACTACCAAGAGTTGCTCAATAGTCGGTGGTGGTGGTGGTGGATGTGGGGGAACACCTCCACTGACCTCAGCCTCTTCCTCTTCCAGACATCTGACATCCAACATAAATATTCAAAATTTAGAGATTTTTAAGTTAGAATACATTCTGACAATTTTCTAGACAAGTTCCAACATCAATAGCTCGGTAAAACAGTCATATCTCGAATTTCTGACATCCAAAAGAGGTGTTGTTTACATGATTGGAAATCTCAAGAAATTATCTACAACTTTTATTCAGACCACATTCCTAGATTCTATCGTTAGGTTACTCAAAAATAGGATACAACTGAAACTGTTCTAGATTCCAGACTTTGCAGAAACTTTAACTTAAAATAGCCATATCTCACAAACCAGATTAGATATATGGGTGATTCAAGAGGCATTGGAAATATACTTAAGTCGAGTTGCTCCCATAAAAATTTCATAATTTTTGGTCAAGTAGATTTAGATTGGCATTGAGATAAGGACATACTGCTCCAAAAAACAGATCTAAGAGAACAAGATATACCAAATCCAACTATTTATTTATTGACTCAAACTTTAATATTCTTAACCATGGAACTTATGGACATGCCCAAAAAGTTCCAGCACTCATTACAAAGATCCAACTCACACATAAACATAATAACAAATTAACTAGGCACACCAAAGTTCACACCACACTACTAGACTCGATTTGACTCAACTTGACCCATTCTACTAATGTCTTATTACATAGAAAGGACTCCAACACCTATGGGCGAAACTTATGAGGAAAGCTCCTTGTACATGCTTGGCAGGTTGAGGCACACCCTTTGCTCATCTATCACCTGTCGGTATCTCTTAAGGGTTTCCTGTTGTGCCTTCAGATGATCTTTCAGTCGCCGAATCTTCGCTATTGACTCATAGGCATAGTTCACCATCACTTGAGTAGTGGGATCCATGCCCTGAGCGTCCATCACTACCCACTCCAATTCAGGGTGTTGGCGAGGGAGGAATCGATATTATTCATCCTTCATATCCTCAAATCGACGACCACGGAGACCCATGTAGGCTGCAGCGGCTGCATCTTCTATGCTATCCTCCATGGTGGCACAGTGAGCGTGATGCGCATAGTTCGAGTCTAGCTGGTATGCGTCCTTCTGTTTGTCCTTGATGGAGATGCACACCCTGGTCTTCCAATAGGTGTCCTCCAGAGGGTGCGTGTGCTCATTGCAGACGTACTCCACCGCTATGTCCCAATCATCATAGTAGGTCTGAAGAATCCCCATTAGTCGGTGGTGCGAAACGGAGGATTCACACCCAGGCTTGTACCAGACCTTCGTAGTCCATCCCAGGGGAGGGATTGGCTCATCCTCTTGAACTACGTCTTCCTCATCATCATCGTCATCATACAATAAGACTGACCTCCACTTCTTCAGGTTCTTCTTCTTTAGTGTCTACCTAGAATAGCTCCGACGTAGGTGTAGGTGTTGGCGATTCAACTTCTTAGTTCCTGGGGTTCCTCCTCCTCATGTGGCTACATGGACAAGCCATGAGGTGGGTAGTAGCCTCCTGGTGCTGATGCGAGCAGTCTTATTGGCACGAGGCATCTATAGAATTAGATTTAGTCAGTTTAGAAGCAATAATTTTCATAACAGAGTAAGGTAAAAGAAGCATAAAACTTTAGCAAATAATAAGTGTGAGATAGGAAGCATGAAATGAGTGAAGCAAAAGAAGCTAAAACGACCATTGCTAACTAGGCTTGCGTCCTACAGTCAACACATCTCTGATACCAATCTATCACACCTGATTTTAAAGATAAAATGGGATGCAAAATCTTATGTGTGCTCAGAGATTAGTCACACACATAAGCCGATAAATTATAAATAGTATCATCATAAGTGTTTATTACATCACGAATATTAAGACAGAGTCTTCACATACATATAGCGGAAGTATAAAGAAAAGATCTCTCGTGAAAGCTCCATATCACAGGGACGTCAACTGGTTGACCATAAGTCTAGTAATCCTCAGGAAAGTCATCATTATCATAGCCATCTATTACCGATCCAGGATTTTTATCCAAATAATGAAAATAAACAAGCGTAAGTACATGTCGTACTCAACGAGTGTAACATGGGGTTCATGAGGCTCAATAGGCTTGACACAGGTTTAACAGCATTCGGCTTTTAGTTGTCACAATTTTAGCATAAGAGTAGTAACAAGTTGTTTCAATCCCAAAGTAAAATACATGATCAATGTAAACATGGACAATGAATAGCATATACAGATAATTCTTAGTGACCATCTATTCCATAAAAGTCCAAGGCTGCTCGTGACCGTGAGCATGGCTGATATACCAGTTTTACACTCTACAGAGGTTGTACACTTCTACTGTGAGTCATGATACCCATATGCCCTGGGTTAATTACTCCCAAAACACTTCTAAGGTGAGCAGGTAGGGGTCACTATGAAGCCTTTCAAAGGTTCGTCTAACAAGTTAGGGCCATTAGATTCACTCGGCAAACAGATATAGGAACCCCCTGTCGAATGACACAATTCCATCACGGCTAGACACATAAGAATAGAGGCTGTCCTATACCCTGATTCGGCAAGTCATTCTTACGCCAATAAAGGTAACCTCTAACAAGCTAGAAAAGGTTCTCATACTGAGCTAATGCCAGAGCCATATAGCCCACATAACTGTACTGTAAGTCCCGGATGTTTGCTTATAGATAAGTCCTTAGGAAGAATATTCTAAAGCATTTAGAAAGTAGCTAAATACTCCAACCCTCTGTTTCTAAGTTGCTAAAAAGTCATATTTTAATGTTTATTATATATATCATTAGTCAAGTTAAAAGATCATGGTTTAATTGAGCACTAGCAAAGCTACCCAATGCATATCCCATAGGTGACAAGGTATAGGTTCAATTCTAGGGAATCTCTATCAAGGTGACTCATGCAACATGAATTAAATGTATTAGAGTGAATAGGAAACAAGGATGATCCAATGCTATACTTGCCTTGAACAAAATACTCCTGGTGATCAGGCTCGTCAAAGTAATACTCTTGGTCTCGCACGAATTGCTCACCGTCTATACTCGATAATCACAGCAACATACAAGCATCCAGAAGCAATCATGCATAGCAAACAAAATCTATAGATTAGAACAGTACACCAACAGCATAAAACCAAGATAAAAAGTTTGTAAAAACGAATCTACGTCTCACTACGAACACACAGACGCGAAGATCACAAAAATCGGAGCTAAAACGAAGAAGTTACGAATTAAACAAGATTTTCTTTAGTAAAATAATGGATTAAATCTAACCTTGAATTTTAAAAGTTGAAAACATACTTAACAGTAGGATGAACATGTAGATTATGGAATTATGAACCTAACGCAAGTTGAACGGATCAAATCGGAGTTAAAATAAAGATTTTATGGCCTATAAAAGATAGTGACAGTTCTGTAAATAGAGGAAACTTGATTTTCGAATTAAAATAAATAAAACCTGATGGCGAACAGTGGCCGCTCGAACGCGACGGCGCTAGGGCTACGGCGGCTACGAGCTCTAGGCGAGGCGGAGGCTTGCTCTAGGGTTGGGTAAGGGAGCGGCGCAGGCACGGGCTCGACTTTTATGAGGGCCAGAGGCATGGGGCGCACGCCATCCGAGCACATCGGGGTGGAGGCGGACTCGGTGGCGCGATGTCCGTGCCGGACACGAGATGGAGGAAGAAGGAGACTCCGACACGGCAGTCCCACCTGCCAGCGAGAGAAAGGAGAGGAGGAACGCGGGCGCGGCACGGAACTGGGCCGAGCTGATTGGGCCGTTGCGGAAGAAATGGAAGAGAGAGCTGGGCCGCGCTGAAAGCGAAGAGGAGCGAGGCGGCTGACCATCAGGCCGAGCTGGGCCAGTGCGGAGAAGCGGGCCGATAGGCCGAAAGCGAAGGAGGGATAATGAAATTCTTTTCTATTTTCTAAACTAGTTTCCAAACAACTTTTGAATACAAATTCAAATCAATTTGAAATCCGATTTCAAACCACACAATACAAAAATAATATGCAACAGCATGAATACATAAACATGTAGGTAAACCTTATATTTGATTTTAATTTAATAAAAAATATTATTTTTCTAAATTTAAATGCTCATAAAAATACATAATTAAATCATTTTTCGTATTTTAAAATTATGCAAATTTTAGTACGTTACACCGGCAACCGGCATGCGACGTGTGCCACTACACTACGCTTTATGCGCCGACGAGTACAAGTAGGAAGATACACATTGGTCGTGAAAAGTGGAGCGGCACATGCATGTATCTATTGTTTATTGCAAGTCAGCGGTTGAAATATATGTTTTCATTATTTTGTAATTATATAATACTACTATTAGATATTGCTCTTCGCTCCATAGAAAATGTCATTCTCACTTTGCAGGAAGTTAGACATTTTTAATTTTGACTATATATAAATATTAGTATTTTATACATAACTAGTGTCATTAGATAGACAATTAAATATTATTTTTAGAAATAAAATTATTTAGATATATAAATACTCCGTATTATCAATATAATTAAACTTGAAAGCTTGGCCAAGTGCATCACAGATAACTCTTCTTATGTGAGACGGAGGAAGTATATAAGGAATATTCCATCCGTTTGAAAATATCTATCGTTCTTGCTTTTCCAAAAAAAATAACTTTGATTAATCTTATATAAAAATATTAATATTTATTATACATGATTAATATCATTACATAGATTTTTAAATCTATTTTTATAATAAACTTATTTGAAGATATAAATGTTATACATATTTTTTATAAATCTAGTCAAACTTATATCACGGGACAGAGGGAGTATAATGGACTACACAAGCAGTTAAGCAGGTCAGGTCAAGCGAGCCAAGTGGCGCACGAACGGCGACCAGCACTTGAGCACGGCACATATATACCTTCCCCAGTGCCCGCGTCAGTCGCGGGCGGAGACGGCAGGGGGTGGACAGTGGAGCAGCTAGCTGCTTTCCCGCGCGTAGTTCCGTTCCCGACGACACACGACTGACACCCGTCGCTTCATTCGTCCACCTCCGGTTCACACGGCGGCGCGTACACTTTTTTTTCTTGGCAGAAGCCAGCCGGCGAGCACCACCACCGAAAAACAACCATCACGATCCATCAACACGACGGGCACGATCGAGAAGCATAATATAATGGCGTAGCGCCACCGCCGTTGCCGCAGACGAAGCGCAAGCTAGGATACGATGGCGAGGTCTCCTCGCGAAAGAGGATACGGCGAGGTCGGCGCGTGCAATGGGCCAAATTCGCCCGCGTCCTTTTCTGTAGGACGGGCCAGGCTGCTAAAGGCGCCGCCCGGCCCGGGCCTCCCTCTGCATCTAGGCTATCTGCATCCATGCATGTGAACTCGGGGACACCTCACGTAGCAGTGGCAGTAGCAGTCGAAGCAGATGGAGATGCATGGTCGAGCGAAAGGGGACATTCCATCCACACCAAATTAATTCCAAGTAGGGTTCGTTACATTACAGAGGATATACATATAAAGTTAGCAGGAGTAGATATGCAGCATGTTCCCGTAAACGATTGTGGATTATTTACTGCTGGTTGATTTGGTGTGAAAGAAAAATACTGTTTTGGCTGAAAATTTACGATCGTTTACGACCAAGCGAACAGGCTGATGGTTGGCATATGCATGGTGTGAAAGAGCCACTTTATCCATCTATATTCTAGGGAAAGTAATAAAGTCTGAGCCATGACTTATCAGCCAACGAACAATATTTTTCTCTGACACCAAACTAACCAACAATACTTTTAGCCATGGCTTATAAGTCAAATCAGCTCAAACGAATAGGACGTTTATTTCTCCATTAAATCCAATTCCAGTGTTGAAGTTGTAGTAGGTACAGCAGTAAATAGAAAAACATACGTGCATAGGCAGATATCTACACAAGCCCCATAGAAATTCATTCGTTTAAAAAACAAATAAATGCATACTACTTCCTCTGTTTTAATTTATAGGTTATTTTAGCTTTTTAGATACACTTCATCTGTTCCTTTTTATTATGTACATATATATCAAGGTGAATAGCAAAGAATATATACATAGAAAAGCTAATATAACTTATAATTTGGGACAGAGGGCGGTCGTCATGCCCGTTGGTTTCCAAAAAAAAAATATTGAAGAGCTTGCTTAATTAAGCCATTGACCATATATAAGTGCCATGTAATAACCAAATATAAGTTAATTTGGCATAAAAATCTGCCATGAGAAGTAAAAGTGTGGTTATACATCCACCTGCAGGTCCAATGGAGAGTGCCATTGACCATAAGCAAATCTGGATAAATGAGCTGAGTATATATACATACGGATGATCTCTAGCTATGGGCACGTTCGCTTCTCTTATAATCCGTATTTTTTAGTTTATTTTTTCAGCTGGAACAATGTTTTTCTCTCACAACAAATTAGTCGGAACAATATTTCGACTTGTTTTTTCAGCGAAACGAACAGGGCCTATAAGATCGATGGTCAACATGCATCATCTGGTAAATAGATAAATTTAACTACTGATGAATCCAGCAGGAGAAAACCCCTAGCTAGCTGTTTGGTCACTTGATCTGCCTTCCTGGTAGTGCCGACCTCCGAGAGGTGACTTCGAGTTACGTTAGATCAGATCGACTCCACACAGGTCCCAAGTCAAGTCACTTTACATGCTGAAGAACAAAATGGTCCTACATGTGCACGAGTATGAACGCAAAACACACATCTTTCCTTTCTGATATACTATACGGCGATGGCTGTTTATAACGATTTTGTAGAGGATTATATTCCATCAACCAAGTAGTTGAAAGGAATATATAGGGCGTTACTTATGTATGCACAACTGCATTTTGCATTCCCCTAATGTGTTATGTAAAAGTAATATGCTGCATTTTCTGTAGTTGCTGCAAGGGAAGGCGCCGAAAGGCTCTCCTGCCACACTGTAGCTACAGTAGTGGCAGACGTCAAAGTCAGCCCTGCTGTCACATTTAGTCACTGTAACAGTATGACGGCCTGATATGTCTGTGCACTGGGATTAGATGGGTACAGTTGTATATATAGTTTCCCACTGCAACTCAGTAAAGAGAGCGAGTTCAGTTTTGCCATCGCTTCTACAGAGCTCCGACCAACGCTGGTGCTTGTGTTGTGTGTGTGTGCTCTGTTCTTCCTCCCTCCTTCTCCCTTTAGCCATAGTGTGCGGTCGGAAACGCCGAGGAGTGGTCGGCTCACCCGTTCCAAAGATTCAGGGGCCAACAAATGGTATCGGAGCCGTACAAGCGCCGTCGCCGAACTAACCGCTGGCGATGACGGACGGTTTGGAGATGGGCGACAGCAGCGTCGCTACTGTGGCTGCCCAGCCACGACAGGAGGTCGTCGTGCGCACAATGCGGGAGGTCAGCGGCACCAGTTGGCTGACGCTGACTCGCACCAACTATGGCGAGTGGGCGGTGACCATGAAAGTCAAGCTAAGAGCTCAACGGCTCTAGAATGCTATTGACAAGGGCACCGACAACGAAGAAGACGACATGTCAGCATTGGAGGCTATTCCCGCTGCTATGCTAGCAGAGTACAGGGAGCCGTTGGGGCGAAGAGCTCTGCTAATGAGACGTGGAAGGCCATTACGGTGATGCGCGTTGGTTCCGACCGTGCAAAGAAGGCAACGTCCCAGCTGCTGAAGCAGGATTACGCCAACCTTAAGTTCAAGGATGGTGAATCGGTGGATGACTTCTCCCTTCGCCTACAGTCGCTCATCAGCAAGCTAAGAAGCCATGGCGTCACCATCAATGAAGAAGAGGCGGTCTCCAAGTACCTCCACTCCGTACCGATGAAGTACATCCAGATCACTCTTTCCATAGATACGATGCTGGACTTGTCCACCCTCACCATTGAGGATGTGACAGGCCATCTATGGGCGGTGGACGAGCGCATGGAGCATATCACAGCAACGACGGACAGCGACAAGCTGCTACTGACAGAAGAGGAGTGGGCTGCCTGAATGAAGGAGAAGAAGTCTAGGGAAGCCTCCTCCAGCCGTGGTGGCGATGGCAAGCGTCGCGGCAAGGCTTCTTTGGAGAAGAAGAAGAAGGTCAACCCCAACACCTGCCGATGCTGCGGGAAGACGGGTCATTGGGCAAAGAAGTGTCCAAATCACAAGCAGGAGAAGAAGGCTGAGGCTCATCTGGCGTAGGCTGATGATGATGATGAGGCCACTCTCCTAATGCCGACGTTCTATGCACTGCACGATGTTGAGGACAAGGAGAAGGAAGAGGGGATGGCGGTGAAAGGGCCTGGGAAGGTTCTGAAGGCTATCAACCTCGATGAACCATGCGCCCAAGTCTACCTCAGACATGTGGGTGGTGGATAGGAGCAGCGGTGGTACCTAGACTCCGGTGCCAGCAACCAGATGATGGGCTCCAAGGAAGCCTTCTTCGAGCTCGACAACAACATGACCAGCACGGTGAAGTTCAGTGATGGCTCAAGGGTGTGAAAGCTCTAGTTTGATTTTGGTGAATTGATGAAACCCTAAGTGCTAACCTAGTTTATCAAAATGATTATGAGATAGGTAGCACTACTCCAAGTGGTTAAGCAAATGAAGATCATGACATGATGATGGTGATGCCATGGTGTTGATTAAGTGCTTGGACTTGAAAAGAAGAAAGAGAAAAACAAAAGGCTCAAGGCAAAGGTATAAATGGTAGGAGCCATTTTATTTTGGTGATCGAGACACTTAGTGAGTGTGATCACATTTAGGATCGATAACCGTACTATTAAGAGGGGTGAAACTCGTATCGAAATGCGGTTATCAAAGTGCCACTAGATGCTCTAACTCATTGCATATGCATTTAGGATCTAGTGGAGTGCTAACACCCTTGAAAATGTTTGTAAAAATATACTAACACATGTGCACATGGTGATACACTTGGTGGTTGGCACATTTGAGCAAGGGTGAAGAAGATAGAGTTGAAAAGGAGTTAGTCACGCTGGTCACGCAGTGACCGGACGCTGGAATCCTGTGTTCGGTCAGTGGAAGCAGCGAAGACGCTGGCATCGGTCTTCGACCGGATGCTGGGTCACTGAGTGGCCGAACGCTAATGGAGTGTGTCCTGGTCCTGCTAACATGGCAACACACAGTGAAGAAAGTGACTGACCGGACACTGGGTGAGTCGATCAAGGGTGACCAGACGCGTCTGATCATGAAAAACTGTTTCTGGATGCTTACTGGAAATGACCGAACGCTGAGGTCCAGTGTCCGGTCACTTCGCAGCAGCACGTTTGGTCATCACTTGACCATTGAGATCGGGCGATCAACGTTTGAAGCAGGAGACATGTGACGTGCATCGCATGACCAGACGCTAGGGTCCTGCGTCCGGTCAACAAGACCGGCGCGTCCGGTCACCCCGTGTTGTGTCCAGTGAAGGGGTACAATGGCTCTATTTCATGGGGGCTTATATTTAAGCCCCATGGATGGCTCAAGCTCACTCTCTTGGCCATTTGTATTGACATAGCAACCTTGTGAGGTTAGCTAAAGCCCTCTCACTCATCTCCATCATAGATTCAACATTTTTATGAGATTGAGAGTGAATCCAAGTGCATTGCTTGAGTGTTTGCATCTAGAGGCACTTGGTGTTCATGCTTCACTATGAGATTCACTTGTTACTCTTGGTGGTTGCGTCACCTAGATGACTTGGAGCAGCAAGGATCATCGAGTGGAGGTTGGTGATTATCTCCGGCTCCGATCGTGGTGATTGTGAGGGGTTCTTGACCTTTCCCCAACGGAGAGCCAAAATGTACTCTAGTGAATTGCTCATGGCTTGTGTGATCCTTATCTTGTGTTGGTTATGCGGCACCCTATTGAGGGTTTGGCATGTGAATCCAATTAGCGCGTGAACCTCCAAGTGAGTGAATTACCACAATGAGGACTAGCTTGTCGGCAAGCAAGTGAACCTCGGTAAAAATCATTGTGTTCATCATTTGATTCTGAGGTGATTGGTTTTTATTGGTATTCATTCTTGTGATTGATTGGTTCACTCCTCGACATAGTGGTATAAACAAATTGCTCACTCTCTTTACATTACCGCAAACTAGTTGTCAAGCTCTTTAGTGTAGCTAGTTGTGAGAGCTTGTTAGTTTGGTTAGTGTGACTCTTTAGTTAACCTTTGAGAGCACACTAACTTAGTGTAGTGACATAGCTATTGTGTGGATAGAAACTATATAAACTAGAATTGTGGTAGGTAGCTTGCAATTTTAGTAGGCTAGCGCAACACTTGCTTCGCCTCATAATTGTCTAACCGATTTGTTAAGTGTTGTTGTAGAAATTTTTAATAGGCTATTCACCCCTCCTCTAGCCATTAGGACCTTTCAAGCAGTATCAGAGCCGAGGTCACCATGATTTGAGGCTTAACAACCTTCGATGTGAAAATGGCTCAAATCAACAACACCAAGAAGCCACCCCAATTTGATGGCACAAATTATCCATATTGGAAATCAAAGATGACCACACATATCAAGTTAATAAATAGAAGAGTGTGAAAGGTGGTAGAAACCAAATTGAGATTGAAGATCCGGAGAATCCCACCATGACCGAAGAAGTGCTTCTCCAAAATAATGACATTGCTCTAAGTGCCATTCATGATGCAATTGATGAGAGAACATTTGAGCAAATCAAGAATATTGAGATGGCTCATGAGGCTTGGAAGAAGTTAGAAGAATTATTTGAGGACACTCAAGCTATGAAGGGTGCAAAGGCATACATTCTCAAGGAGAAGTTTGCAAGCTTCAAGATGAAGGAGGATGAGAATGTGCCAGAGATGTTCCATAGGCTTCAAGTGCTTATCAATGATCTCAAAGTACTTGGAGAAGAGGTGAAGGACAAGGACTTCTCCCAAAAGTTCTTGATATGTTTGCCTTCAAGATTTGGCACATTGGTCACTATTCTAGTAAGGAGTGGTTTGGACACCATGACACCAAACCAAGTGTTGGGAGATATAATGACCGATGATACATATAGAGATAATGATGAGAAGGAAGAAAGGAAGGAGAAGAAAGATGAGAAGAAGGATGAGAAGAAGAAGAGCGTGGCATTCAAAGCCACATCATCCTAGGGCAAGGCAAAGCAAGATACATCAAGTGAAGATGATGGCTCATGGGATGATGATGATGATCAGAAGATGACTCTCTTTGGCAAGAAATTTGGCAAGTTCATGATGAAGAAAAGGTACCATGCTAGAAGAAAGAAATCTTCATCCAAGAACAAGGAAGAGTCAAGAAGGTGCTTCAAATGTGGAAGTAAAGATCATCTTATTACTCAATGTCCATACAATAGCGACAATGATGATAATAACAAGAAGAACAAGAAGAAGGACAAGAAGGAAAAGAAATAGAAGAAGGACAAGATGACCTTCAAGAAGAAGAAGGGTGGTTCATATGTGGTCACTTGGGATAGTGATGCCTCCTCAAGTGATGATGATGATAGTGATGATGACAAGACCACCAAGAATAAGGCACTTGCAAGCATTGCTATCAATGAGAAGCCTTCTCTCTTCGACACTCTATCATGCTTCATGGCTAAGGCCACTAAGGTATAAACTTGTGATGATGGAAGTGATAATGAACATGATAATGAAAATGATAGTGATAGTGATGATGATGAACCTACTAAAGATGAATTATTTGACATGCTAGAAGATGCTAAAGAACACTTTAACAATAAGAGAAGGGAATGCAAGAGCTTGAATAAGGAGGTAAAAGCCCTTATGCAAGCCCTTGATGAGCTCAAAGCAACTCATGAGAGACTAGAGGAAGCCCATGAGAAACTTGGCAAGGCTCACAAAAAGCTTGAAAAGGCTCATTCCTCTTTGCTTGATGAGCAAAATAAAAAGAAGCATGTTGAGACTTGCAATATAGGATTAACTTGTGATATAATTGATGAATCGTTATCTATACCTATCATTGTTCCTCCCACTAACCCTTATTGTAGTACTTCCACTTTCACCTCATCTAGTAGTGATGGTCTCACTTGTGATGCCTCACTAATAGTTGAGAATAAGAACCTCAAGAAGGAGGTCAACAAGCTCACTCACACCTTGGCTAAGGCCTATGGTGGTGAGGACCGCTTGCTTATGTGCTTGGATAGCCAAAGAGCTTCTCTCTACAAAGAGGGATTGGGCTATACCCCTAATAAAGGCAAAGCGGCCTTTGCTCCTCACAAGACTAGTTTTGTAAAGAACAATAGTCGGTTTTGCACTAGTTGCAAGCAAGTTGGTTATAAAGAGCATGAGTGCAAGAACAAGAGCAAAAATGCTAATGTATCCTCCATTAAGCTTGATTCTTTCTACATGCTTACTAAGGGTACAAATGATGTGAAGGCTAAATTCATTGGTAAACCATGGATGAGCTCAAAGAAGAAAGTCATTTGTGTACCAAAGAGCTTAGTGACTAACCTTCAAGGACCCAAGCAAGTTTGGGTGCCTAAAAAGAATTGATCTTCTTTTGTAGGTCAATTACAAAGCCGGAGGAAGGCATATGGTTCTTGATAGTGGGTGCACTCAACACATGACCAGTGATGCAAGAATGTTCAACTCAATCAACACCAATGGCAATGATGATTATGATAGTATCACATTTGGTGACAATGGCAAAGGTAAGGTTAAAGGGCTTGGTAAGATTGTAATATCCAATGACATGAACATATCCAATATATTGCTAGTAGAGAGCTTGAACTTCAATTTGCTATCCGTAGCTCAATTGTGTGATCTTAGATTCAAATGCATATTTGGGGTAGATGATGTAGAGATCATAAGTGTAGATGCCTCTAATTTGATCTTCAAAGGCTTTAGATATGAGAATCTATACTTGGTTGATATCAATGATAGTGAAGCTAAATTATCTACATGTTTGTTCACTAAGTCTAACATGGGTTGGTTATGGCATAGAAGGCTTGGTCATGTTAGAATAAAACAATTGAATAGATTGGTTAAACATGACTTGGTCAGAGGCTTGAAAGATATTGTGTTTGAAAAGGATAAGCTTTGTAGCTCTTGTCAAGCCGACAAACAAGTTTGAAACACCCATCCTAAGAAAAGTATGATGAGCACTAGTAAAGCATTTAAGTTATTGCACATGGACTTGTTTGGGCCAACACAATATACTAGCATTGGTGGTAATAAATATGGCTTTGTGATAGTGGATGATTATACTAGATATACATGGGTATTCTTTTTAGTGAACAAAAGTGATGTGTTTGCAACATACAAATCATTTGTCAAGGGCATTCATAATGAGTTTGAAACAACCATTAAGAGAGTTAGAAGTGACAATGGTAGTGAGTTCAAGAACACTAGAATTGATGAGTTGTGTGATTAATTTGGAATTAGATATCAATTCTTAGCCAAGTACACTCCACAATCAAATGGCCTTGTTGAGAGAAAGAATAGAACACTCATTGATGTGGCAAGGTCTATGCTTAGTGAGTACAATGTGAGTCAATCTTTTTGGGCCAAAGCTATCAACATGGCTTGCTATTATAGCAACCGCCTCTATTGTCACCCATTGAAAGAGCAGACACCATATGAGCTCTTGAATGGTAGAAAGCCCAATATTGCATATTTTCAGGTCTTTGGTTGCAAATGCTATATCTTGAAGAAAGACACTAGATTGGGCAAGTTTGATAAGAAATGTGATGAATGATTCCTACTTGGATACTCAACTACAAGCAAAGCATATAGAGTTTGGAATTTGGATAGTGGCACTCTTGAGAAAGTTCAGGATGTTGAATTTGATAAAACCAAGGGTTCATAAGTAGAGAATGAGAACTTGGAAGATGTTAGAGGCATTCAACTTTCAAATGCCATGAAGAACATAGATGTTGGTGAATTGAGGCCTAGACAAGTGAATGATGATGAAGATGATCAAGTGCAAGTGCTCTCTAACTCAAATGTGCAAGATGATGAAAATCAAGCTAGTACAAGTGGATCTTATGATAATGAACAAGATCAAGTGGCTAGTATATCATCTCAACCTAATGATCAAGCAAGTACAAGCAATCAAGTTCTAATACTCCAACCAACAAATATTACAAGAGATCATCCTTTGGACACTATAATTGGAGATATTTCTAGAGGTGTGCAATCTAGATCAAGATTGGCTTCATTTTGTGAACACTTCTCATTTGTGTCATCCATTGAACCAAAGAAGATAGATGAAGCATTGAAGGATGTTGATTGGGTGAATGCTATGCATGAAGAATTGAATAACTTCACAAGAAATTAAGTATGGGAATTAGTAAAGAGACCAAAGAGACACAATATGATTGGAACCAAATGAATCTTTAGAAACAAGCAAGATCAAGATGGGATAGTAGTAAGGAACAAAGCAAGATTGGTAGCACAAGGCTATACATAAGTTGAAGGTCTTGACTTTAGAAAAACATATGCCCCGGTTGCTAGATTGGAAGCAATTAGAATCTTGCTAGCCTATGCTTGTGCCCAAAACATCAAGCTCTATCAAATGGATGTCAAGAGTGCATTTCTCAATGGTTATATCAATGAAGAAGTGTATGTTGAGGAACCTCCCAGTTTTGAAGATGATAATAAACCCGACCATGTGTACAAGTTGAAGAAGGCATTGTATGGCTTGAAGCAAGCACCTAGAGCATGGTATGAGAGATTGAGGGACTTCCTACTCTCTAAAGGGTTCACAATGGGCAAGGTTGACACCGCTCTTTTCATTAAGAAGATTGGAAAAGACTTGTTTGTGTTGCAAATCTATATTGATGATATCATATTTAGATCAACCAATCAAGATTTTTGTGAAGAATTTGGAAAGATGATGGCTAATGAGTTTGAGATGTCCATGATTGGAAAGTTAAGTTACTTCCTTGGTCTTCAAATCAAGCAATTAAAGAATGGTACATTTGTGAGTGAAGGCAAGTATATCAAGGACATGATCAAGAAGTTTGACATGAGTGATAGCAAAGCCATTAGTACACCAATGGGAACAAATGGCAACTTGGATAGTGATGCAAGTGGAAATATGGTGGATCAAAAATTATATCGGTCTATGATTGGAAGCCTACTCTATGTGACCACATTAAGGCCGGATGTCATGTTTAGTGTATGCACATGTGCAAGATTTCAAACCTCACCAAGAGAGAGTCATTTGAAGGCTATAAAGAGAATATTGAGGTACTTAAAGCATACACAAAATGTTGGTTTGTGGTATCCCAAAGGAGCAAAGTTTGAGCTAGTTGGTTACTCCAACTCGGATTATGTAGGATGCAAGGTTGAAAGGAAGAGCACCTCGGGCACATGTCAATTGTTGAGAAGATCACTTGTTTCATGGTCATCAAAGAAGCAAAATAGTGTTGCATTATCAACCACCGAAGTCGAATATATATCCACCGGTAGTTGTTGTGCACAAATACTTTGGATGAAGGCCACTTTGAGTGACTTTGGAATCAAGTTCAAGAAAGTGCCATTACTATGTGACAATGAGAGTGCAATCAAGTTGACCAACAATTCGGTTCAACATGCAAGAACAGAGCACATTGATGTCTGCCATCATTTCATAAGAGATCACCAACAAAAAGGAGATATTTGCATTGAGAGTGTAGGCACCGAAGATCAACTTGCTGATATATTCACCAAGCCATTGGATGAGAAAAGGTATTGCAAACTAAGGAATGAGTTGAACATATTGGATTTCTCAAATATGTGTTGATGCACCCCCCACTCATATGACATGCCTCTCCTTCGAGCAATCCAAGGTAAAAGTTGATTGGTATGGCATATATCCTTGCTAAGGACATGTTTAGTGCATCTAGTCATCTCTCACATTTAATAGGCTCATTCATGAAAATCAAATGAAGTTGATGATTGTATGGTACCACTATTGCTTCTATGCTTATTTTGATCTAGTGGTAGCATATGACATGTTTGTGGGCTTGTAAACCTAGTGTTTGATCTAGAAAATGAGCTCTAAGTGTTTAACTCAACATGGTACAAGATAACCTTTATTTGGAGGTGTGAAGAAGCTTGTTCTTGGATCAAACCGAGTTAAATATCTTTGGCAAATGATCTAGATTGGACCAAATTTGGGAAAATGTTCCTCACCCCATTGATTGACAATTGATAATCCTAACCTATCTATAATTTAAGTCTTTGTGGTCATTGATGACAAAGGGGGAGAGAAACAAAGATATGAGTGATATGGGAGTATTTGATATAGGGGGAGAGATATGACAAAGGAAAGGGGGATCAATTAAAATTTTGAGCACACAAGTAGGGGGAGCAAGCTCATGAACTTGTATGGTGCATTTAAATGTGCATTTCATATGTTTGCTTATATGGCACAAGTTTTAAATTTCAATATCCATGCTTGTGTGGTGTATGCTAGTTGTAGGTTTGAATGATGAAATGAAAATCTAGCATGCATAGGTTATCTAGTGACTTCATTTTCAAATGGTATCAAGCTAACCATAGTGCTAAGGATAGTATATTGGTGCACTCCAATTGGTATCACGCTTCAAAGGTCCATCTTTTATACCTTAGCATCATTTGGTAGACATTGTCTCCTATATTTCCTATCTAAGCATATGTGCAAGCTACAATTCAAACTCTTAGCACATATGTAGGGGGAGCAATTGCTACCATTTGGAGTTCATGATACTTGTCCATATCCTCTTACACATGGTAAATATGCTTGGACAAGCAACATGGATTCAATTGAATTTCAATTCATATCTTTGTGTAAGGGTTGTCATCCATTACCAAAAAGGGAGAGATTGAAAGCTCTAGTTTAATTTTGGTGAATTGATGAAATCCTAAGTGCTAACCTAGTTTATCAAAGTGATTATGAGATAGGTAGCACTACTCCAAGTGGTTAAGCAGATGAAGATCATGACATGATGATGGTGATGTCATGGTGTTGATCAAGTGCTTGGACTTGAAAAGAATAAAGAGAAAAACAAAAGGCTCAAGGCAAAGGTATAAATGGTAGGAGTCATTTTATTTTGGTGATCAAGACACTTAGTGAGTGTGATCACATTTAGGATCGATAGCCGTACTATTAAGAGGGGTGAAACTCATATCAAAATGCGGTTATCAAAGTGCCACTAGATGCTCTAACTCATTGCATATGCATTTAGGATCTAGTGGAGTGCTAACACCCTTAAAAATGTTTGTGAAAATATGCTAACACATGTGCACATGGTGATACACTTGGTGGTTGGCACATTTGAGCAAGGGTGGAGAAGATAGAGTTGAAAAGGAGTTAGTCACGCCGGTCATGTAGTGACCGGACGCTGGAATCCTGTGTCCGGTCAGTGGAAGCAGTGAAGACGCTGGTGTCGGTCTTTGACCGAATACTGGGTCACTGAGTGACCGGACGCTGATGGAGTGCGTTTGGTCTACTGATGTGGCAACACACAATGAAGAAGGTGACTAACCGGACGCTAGGTGAGTCTGGTCAAGGGTGACCAGACGTGTCCGATCGTGAAAACCCATTTCTGGATGCTTACTGGAAACGACCAGACGCTGAGGTCCTATGTTCGGTCACTTCGTAGCAACGTGTCTGGTCATCACTTGACCATTGAGATCGGGTGATCAATGTTTGAAGCAGGGGACACGTGGCGTGCATCACACGACCGGATGCTGGGGTCCTGCGTTCGGTCAACATGACCGGCGCGTCTGGTCACCCCGTGTTGTGTCCAGTGAAGGGGTACAACGGCTTTATTTCATGGGTGCTTCTATTTAAGCCCTATGGCTGGCTCAAGCTCACTCTCTTGACCATTTGCATTGACATAGCAACCTTGGGAGGTTAGCCAAAGCCCTCCCACTCATCTCCATCATAGATTCAATATCTTTGTGAGATTGGGAGTGAATCCAAGTGCATTGCTTGAGTGTTTGCATCTAGAGGCACTTGGTGTTCGTGTTTCGCTGCAGGATTCGCTTGTTACTCTTGGTGGTTGCCGCCACCTAGACGGCTTGGAGCAGCGAGGATCGTTGAGTGGAGGTTGGTGATTGTCTCTGGCTTCGATCGTGGTGATTGTGAGGGGTTCTTGACCTTTCCCCGGTGGAGAGCCAAAAGGTACTCTAGTGAATTACTCGTGGCTTGCGTGATCCTCATCTTGTGTTGGTTGTGTGGCACCCTATTGAGAGTTTGACGTGTGAAGCCAATTAGCGCGTGAACCTCTAAGTGAGTGAAATGCCACAACGAGGACTAGCTTGCCGACAAGCAATTGAACCTCGGTAAAAAAATCATTGTATTCATCATTTGATTCTGAGGTGATTGGTCTTCATTGGTATTCATTCTTGTGATTGATTGGTTCACTCCTCGACACGGCGGTATAAACAAATTGCTCACTCTCTTTACATTACCGCAAACTAGTTGTCAAGCTCTTTAGTGTAGCTTGTTGTGAGAGCTTGTTAGTTTGGTTAGTGTGGCTCTTTAGTTAGCCTTTGAGAGCATACTAACTTAGTGTAGTGACATAGCTATTGTGTGGATAGAAACTATATAAACTAGAATTGTGGTAGGCGGCTTGCAATTTTAGTAGGCTAGCGCAACACTTGCTTCGCCTCATAATTGTCTAACCGATTTGTTAAGTGTTGTTATAGAAATTTTTAATAGGCTATTCACCCCCCTCTAGCCATTAGGACCTTTCAGGGTGGTGATCTAAGGGCGTGACACCATTATCTTTAGGTGCCAAAATGGTGAGCACCGCACACTGACAGATGTGTACTACATCCTGTAGCTGTGTTCAAGCATCATTAGCATTGGCCAACTAGATGAGTGCGGCAGCGAGGTACTGATCAAGGATGGCATTCTTAGGATCAGGGACTAGGAGCAGTGGCTTCTTGCCAAGGTGAAGAGGTCCCAGAATCGGCTCTACCTGCTCGACCTAAGGTGGAGCAACCCATCTGCTTGGCTGCACGGCGCACGGAGGAGCCATGGCTGTGGCATGCCCGGTATGGATATCTTAGCTTCGATGCTCTTGGTCGGCTGGAGAAGATGGTGACTAGGCTGCCTCATATCGAGCACGTAGGTGAGTTATGTGATAGCTGCCTAGCCGAGAAGCAAAGAAGGCTGTCGTTCCCAAAGACGGTGAAGTACCGCGCGACAAAGACCCTCGAGCTGGTCCATGGTGACCTCTATGGGCCGATCACACCAGCGACGCCCGGTGGGCGCAAGTACTTCATCTTGCTAGTGGATGACTGCAGCCGATACATGTGGCTACAGCTTCTGACCAGCAAGACCGAGGCGGTGGAAGTGGTCAAGAAGTTCAAGGCACGCATGGAGGCAGAGAGCGGCAAGAAGCTATGCATGCTAAGGACTGATCATGGCCGCGAATTCACTTCGGTGGAGTTCACTGCATACTGCGCAGATCAGGGTATGGTGCGACACCACACCACACCGTACTCGCCACAACAGAATGGCATGGTGGAGCAGCGAAACCAAATAGTGGTTGACATGGCTCAATCCATGATGAAGGCTAAGGGCATGCCGGCAAGGTTCTAGGGTGAGGCGGTGACCATGGCGGTGTTCATCCTCAACCGCGTGCCCACCAAGGCCCTAAAGGGTAAGACGTCATTCGAAGCTTGGTATGGGTGCAAGCCGAGCGTGTCCTTCCTCCAGACATTCGGCTGCATCGGCCACGTTAGGAAGACAAAGTCGGTCCTCACCAAGCTGGAGGACAGGAGCACACCGAGGGTGCTCCTAGGCCATGAGGAAGGTACCAAGGCATACTAGCTCTATGACCCACATAAAGGTAAGGTGATTGTCTCATGTGACGTCGTGTTCGATGAGAAGGTGGCCTGGGATTGGGACAGTCCGAACACGGGGGAAGCTGGCGGCTTCACCAACACCTTTGTCGTCGATCACTTGGTCATCCACGGTGGTGAAGATGCTAGAGATGAGGTGTTGACCACTCCAGCAATGGAGCCAAGCACTCCTGGGGCGGTGCCGAGCACTCTAGGAGTGGTGTCGAGCGGTCCTACAATGGTGCCACCACTCCAGGACGGGTGCCGAACGCTCCCATAACGAAGCCAAGAGGCCTTGCAGTGGTGTCGACCACTCTAAGACTAGTGTTGAGCACTCCTATAGTGGTGCCAACCACTCCAGGAGTGGCGATAAGCAGTCCAGGAGTAGTGCTGAGCACTGTAGGTGGGGTGCCGAGCACTCCAGGTGCTGTGCCGACCACTCCGGTGGAATAGGGGACTCCATCGATGCTGATCGAGTTTGCCTCACCTCCAAGTGACATCAATGAGTTTGTGGATGCCTTCCACGATGATGAGGAGGTGTGGTTCTATAGGATGGACGACATCATCGGTGGCACAGGTGAAAGCTCTAGTTTGGTTTTGGTTAATTGATGAAACCCTAAGTGCTAACCTAGTTTATCAAAGTGATTATGAGATAGGTAGCACTACTCCAAGTAAGGAAGCAATGATGATGATCATGACAATGGTGATAGCATGGTGATGATCAAGATGCTTGAACTTGGAAAAGAAGAAAGAGAAAAACAAAAGGCTCAAGGCAAAGGTATAAATAGTAGGAGCCATTTTGTTTTAGTGATCAAGACACTTAGAGAGTGTGATCATATTTAGGATTGATATCCATACTATTAAGAGGAGTAAAACTCATATCGAAATGCGGTTGTCAAAGTGCCACTAGATTCTCTAACTCATTGCATATGCATTTAGGATCTAGTGGAATGCTAACACCCTTGAAAATGTTTGTGAAAATATGCTAACACATGTGCATAAGGTGATGCACTTGGTAGTTGGCACATTTAAGCAAGGGTGAAGAAGATAGAGGTGAAAAGGAATTAGTCACATTGGTCACAAAGTGACCGGACGCTGGTCTCAGAGGGACCGGCGCGTCCGGTCAATTATTCCAGTGAAGACGCTGGTGTCGGTCAATTGACTGGATGCTGGGTCTAGAACTGACCAGACGCTAGCTGCTGCGTCCAGTCGCGCTAACGTGGATGCATAGAATATTAGGGTGACTGACCGGACGCTGGTAGGGTCCGGTCAAGGTCGACCGGACGTGTCCGGTCGTGAAATATTGCCTTGGGGAGCTCACTGGAAATGACCGGATGCTGGAGGCTCAGCATCCGGTCACTTAAGCCGGAGCGTCCGGTCACAACTTAACCGTTGAGATCGGGTGGCTCCTGTTGAACTCAGAATGACACGTGGCTTACATCGCGTGACCGGACGCTGGGTCCAGCATCCGGTCAATATGACCGGAGCGTCCGGTCAGCACGTGTTGTGCCCAGTGAAGGGGTACAACAGCTCTATTTCATGGGGGCTTCTATTTAAGCCCCATGGCCAGTTCAAGCTCATACTTTTGGCCATTTGCATTGACATAGAAACCTTGTGAGCTTAGCCAAAGCCCTCCCACTCATCTCCATCGTTGATTCATCATTATTGTGAGATTGGGAGAGAATCCAAGTGCATTGCTTGAGTGATTGCATCTAGAGGCACTTGGCATTTGTGTTTCGCTGCGGATTTCGCTTGTTGCTCTTGGTGGTTGCCACCACCTAGACGGCTTGGTGCAGCGGTGGGGGATCGGCATGAGTTGATGATTGTTCATGGCCATCTCCAGTGATTGTGAGGGGACTTGTACCTTCCCCGGTGGAGTGCCAAAATGTAACTCTAGTAAATTGCTCATGTCATTGAGTTACCTCACTTGTGGGTAGGTTCTTGCGGTGTCCAATCGTATAGACGAGGTTTGTGAAACACCTCTTAGCCGCCGAACCACCAAGTGTTGGTCAACACAACGAGATCTAGCGTGTTGGCAAGCACATGAACCTCGGGAGAAAAATTGGTTGTCTCTTGCCATTCGGCATTCTCCCAGTGATTGATTTTATATTCATCATTGTGATTGGTTCATCCCTCTACACGTCGGTATAATCACCCTACTCACTCATTTATATATTCTTGTAAACTAGTTGTGACAAGCTCTTTAGTGTAATTAGAATTGAGAGCTTGATTTGTTATTTAAGTTGATCTAGTGGAGCTCTTTAGTGTAGTAAGATTGAGAGCTCTTAGTGAGTAGTATCATAGCAAGTTGTGTGACTAGTAATCATTGCAACTAGAATTATTGGATAGGTGGCTTGCAACCCTTGTAGAGCTAGAGCAAGTTTGCATTACGCTATTTGTCATACTAATCAAATTGCTCTAGTTGATTTGTAGATTTTTAAATAGGCTATTCACCCCCGTCTAGCCATATTAGGACCTTTCAATAGGGCCCTTAGGCCTGGCGGGTCGGCTGCTCAATGACCCAGAGCTCCTTCTCGTCAGTGTAGAGAAACCACCCACGTTCGCGCTGGCCGAGCGCGATGCAAATTGGCGATACTGGAGGAGATGAAAGCGATCGAGGAAAATGAGACTTGGGAGCTCATCGATCCACCTCCAGGATGTTGTTCGATCGGCCTAAAGTGGGTGTACAAGGTCAAGTGGGATGTGCGCGGCACCATTGTCAAACACAAGGCGCGCCTCGTCGCCCGAGGCTTTGTCCAGCGTGAGGGCATCGACTTCGAGGAAGTCTTTGCGCTGGTAGCGCGCATAGAGTCTATCCGACTACTGCTGGCTTTGGCAGCAACGAAGGACTGGCACATCCATCATCTGGACGTAAAATCGGCCTTCCTCAATGGTGAGCTGGCGGAGACGGTCTTCATCAGGCAACCTCCAGGTTTTATCGTCAAGAGAGCGTAGCACAGGGTGCTCCAAATGCGCAAGGCGCTCTACGGGCTGCGGCAGGCCCCGTGAGCGTGGAACGCTAAGCTTGACGCCATGTTGGGCGAGATTGGGTTCACGTGGTGTGCAACCGAGCACGCGCTCTACATGTGGCGACGGGGGAAGGAGGAGCTCGTCATTGGTGTGTATGTGGATGACTTGATCGTCACCGGTGCGCGTGCGGAGGACATCGATAGCTTCAAGCGTGAGATGGCGGCTCATTTTTGAATGAGCGATATCGGCGTGCTCTCCTACTACCTCGGCATCGAGGTGAGATAGGAGGAGACACTCACACTCGGTCAGAGCGCATACGCTCGAAGCTATTGGAGCAGAGTGTCATGGTTGAGTGCAAGCCATGTGTGACTTCGATGGAGGAGCGGCTGAAGCTGACGAAGGCCAGTACCGCAGCGAAGGTAGATGCAATATTCTATCGGAGCATCGTCGGCGGTCTACACTACCTAGTCCACACGAGAGGATCACTAGGCTGCAGTGAAGCGGCTGCTGTGCTATGTCAAGGGGATGGTGGATCATGAGACCGTCTTCCCCAAGATTGGCGGAAGTAGACTGCAGCTCACTGTGTTCAGCGATGCAAACATGGTGGGGGACATCGACGAACGGTGGAGCACCTCTGGCGTGCTCGTCTTCCTTGGGTCGGCTCCAATCTCATGGCTGTCGCTGAAATAGAAGGTGGTGGCGCTGTCCACGTGCGAGGTAGAGTACGTGACGACGGCCATAGCGGCGTGCCAGGCTGTGTGGCTACGCCGGCTGCTGGGCGAGCTGACCGGTGTGGAAGCTCACCCACCAGCACTGATGGTGGACAACCAGC
The DNA here is from genome assembly GCF_019320115.1 of Miscanthus floridulus. Taxonomy (NCBI): domain Eukaryota; kingdom Viridiplantae; phylum Streptophyta; class Magnoliopsida; order Poales; family Poaceae; genus Miscanthus; species Miscanthus floridulus. Next base: position 26,976,696 of record NC_089580.1, read on the forward strand.
CCGCCATCGCCCTCACAAAGAATCGGGTTCTCCACGACCGGAGCAAGCATATCGACGTCAAGTTCCACTTCCTCAGGGACTGTGTCGATGGAGGACAAATCGTCATCGAGTTCGTCGAAACTGGTCGGCAACTCACGGACGTCCTCACCAAGCCGCTCGACCGTCTTCGGTTCACGGAGTTGAAGAAGATGATCGACATGGTGGAGGTTCTAGGGTTAGCGGTAGAATTAGGGGAAGAATTGTAAAAGTAATCTGCTGCCCTCCCTGTAGCTGCTGCAAGGGTAGGCGCCGAAAGGCTCTCCTGCTGCACTGTAGCAACAGCAGGGGCAGGCGCCAAAGTCAGCCCTGCTGTCACATCTAGTCACTGTAACAGCATGACAGCCTGACATGTCTGTGCACTAGGGTTAGACGGTTAGAGTTGTATATATAGTTTCCCACTGCAACTCAGTAAAGAGAACGAGTTCAGTTTTGCCATCTCCTCTGCAGAGCTTCAGTCAACGCTGGTGCTTATGCTATGTGTGCTCTGTTCTTCCTCCCTTCTTCTACCTCTAGCCATAGTGTGTGGTCAAAAACGTCGAGGAGTGATCGGCTTACCCGTTCCGAAGATCCAGAGGCCAACATGCTAGTAGTTACTAGCTTTCAGCCACATGAACATGGGAGAGGGAACTGACAAGTCAAAGCTAGCCGGGGCAACTGGAAATTTAATAGAAAAATAATAAAAAAAGGTACAGAGAAAATAACTTGTATAGAAATCTAAACTTGGGAGTATCACATGTATGCATGCATATGCTCGATCTGTACTTGTACACATGTGCTTTAAGTCTGCCAACTACTCTAGTACTTGTGCACTACAGTTGAATTATAATGTCCTTGAAAACGATTCTAATCCATTGAGTCCCCTCATAGTTACATGTGTACTAGCAGACATGAATACGTCCGCATATATATGTATATGTGTCGCACCATGCATGAAGTGCCAATTGCTCCTACAACGTAGAACGTACTACGTACACACCAATATGCCAGCTTATATCTCTTGCCGTGCATTTTCTCCATGAATCAATTACAAGGTAGGCATCCAGCTATACATATTATAATGCAACCACCAGGGAATTACTGCCTAGCTACTGATGGTATGAATATGGATTTTATTGTAAATCTGGGTAATGTACAAACAAAATTAGTATCTCGCTACATATACTTTCATTAAAATAAAGGTTACATAAATTGCAAATTAAAGATGCTTAGCCTACTACTCCATTTACTCAAAAAAAAGGTGTGCAAAAAAATCATGAAGTGGTTCAATATGAAATTAAAGTTGAGGATATATAGCAAATATTAGTTACTAGAAGGAAAGCACACAATAACAACAAACTAAGTTGTTATGCCACTTCAGCTAAATAGGAATCTCGGCCGAAATAAGATGCCATGAAGAAAACTAAAACAACATGAAACTTTTAAGTATATACCATGCATATTGGCTTCATCATGGCGTTCCATGCCTTACACCATGGGGCACCATATCGTCCAGTAGCCCCGCCTTCTCAACAGAAATGGCCGGAGGCACCGATGATGGCGTTGACGGCGACTGCGCCATGGACACCCTCGAGCTGTAGCTAGTGCTAGCCCGCCGCAGCTCGTCGCCGTCGTTAACATGCTGATGAAAAGATGTAGTCGTCGCCGAGGTAACGACGGTCTCTGAGGACGGGGAGCTCAGTGGGTGCAACGGCGGCAAGCTGTAGAGCTGCCGCGCTGGGATGAACGACGACGGCGAAGAAGACATTTGCTCCGCTAGCGCAACGCGAGGGAAGGAAGGCTGTCCTGCGCAGTTAGAGCTAGAAATATTCAATTTTTGGCTGGGAAGATAAGTAAGAAAAAGGAAAAAAAACAGTACCTATTGAGTGACCGTTTGGGTAATTTTAAGTCAACCCTTTTAAACTCTAATCACATTGCTTTTTTATGCATTGAATTTGGATTTTGAGAATGTGGCTTCACAAAACTATATTCTTGATTTATTTCAAAAACATTTCCTAACAAAACGAACTAGTTAAAGCTGTGTCTTTGGGCGACCATCCTAAAGTCTCATATATTTTTTTATGAGCAGTAGTGGAAGGAAACAGTAGATAGAAAAATACATTGACGGTACTCCCTCTATTCTAAAAGGCACTAAAATACAAGATATCTTAGAAATTTTAGAATATATTATGTGGTGAGCCAAATGACACATATAACTATTTCTGGTTACCATATTTGATTAGTAATAGAAATTAATGGTAGATATAAATTGAGTTAAAAGATTAGTTCACTTAGAATTTCTTATAATGGTAGACAAATTTTGAACGTTTGGATACCTTATATTTTAGAAACTTCCTTCAACATAAAAACCAAAGGAAAACCACTATATTTTGTCTTAAGTTAAATCATTTTAATTTAAATTTTAACATAGTTTGCAAAGAATTGTAAGAGCACTTATGACACTAAATCAGTATAGTATCAAAATACTATATTGCTACTTATAATTATCATGAATATTAATATTTTTTAATTTGGTCAAATTTAAGATTGATTACTTACTAGTTACGATAAAGTAGAGTGACTTCTGTTTGAGTAAACGGCAGCAGAAAATTTGGCTTATGTTGATGCTTATGCTGATTCATTGTGAGAGAAAAATATTATTCGTTCGCAAGTACTACTGAAGTAGAGTTGCAGAACATGTCTTAATAATAGTGGCTTAATATTTTTTTTGTTAGCAAGGTAGGGTGTGGTGTGTGGATCGGATGTTTAAAGAATGCATGCGTATGCGTATCCATGCTTTGACCAAGTCGCTTACGCGAGGTTGGACATAATTAAATAAGCTCGGGGTATTACGTAGTACAGATTAGCTGTGCTCCATGGTCCATTCGTTCACCGTGCATGGGTGAACTGAAAGGCTCATTATGGCCCACAGCGAGCTTTCAGCTGTAAACACGCCGTCTAGCTTCATACTAGTACATCGAAGTCCACCTTGAAAAAGAGAAAATGAACTGCTGGTGAAAAGACACTCTGAAAAATAAATTAAATTGTGAAAACAATGGTTCCTTTCTCATAAGATCTCATTTGATGTTATCGGATTCACCTCAATCCATATATGTTGTGGTGGATCAGAGTGAAATTTAGTTTAAGTTCCATTCTAATCCACCCCAACACAAGTAGATTGATGCGTACCCGACTACATTAAAACAAGGCCTACGAGAGCTTCGAGATAACAAACATATACCGTGCCATGTTGCCCAGCCGGGTTTAAGAACAAATCATTCACGTTCAGACTCGTGGAATAATTCAATTTCTGATGGGAGTCATGGGTTTCATAAGCAAAATGGTATCATCACAAGGAATTTTATACTTTTCTTTCTCTCGGTACGCAGGCTAATCTGGCGCCACATGAAGTGATGAGGGAAAGCATCTCCTATATAACACAAACAGCGCTACGACGTTGGTCGATCCACCTATGTCTTCCACTCTTCCTTTTTGCTTGCGCAAGGATGCTGACTCTGGTCATGCTTTATTTTGGCCCGTGTCTAATTTTCCTCCTCAGCCAAAACGACTTACAATTTAAATTGAAAGGAGTATCTCACAAAAGTTAGGAGTATCTCACAAAAGTTATGTATTTAGAAAAGTCAGATCGACTTATAATTTAAAACCAAGAGAGTATATTTCATCATTAATCTTTACATATATTATTAAGAGTTATTAACACAAAAATATATAATTATAATGATAAGGCTCTTGGCAATTTTCTCTGAAAGGATGGCAAAACTTTACCGCAACATTTACTAGAAGAATGAAAAATTTATAACTTGGATGTCATACCCCCAACACCAACAGCGCAGCGGGCTACCCAACAGTACCCATAGCTTCGTGTCTCCCCCCTATTCCACACCTTATCTGCTCTAAAATACCACGCATTCTTATTTAAATGAAGTCAATTCTATCCTTGATCCTATCTAATTACCCGTGTATATCCCTTTCTTCTCACCTTAGAGATCGTGGGGCCTGTTCGCTTGAACTTATCAACTAAAATCTACAGTGATTTTTCTCTCACAACAAATCAGCTTCATCCGGTTTATCAGCCGACTTTAATACAAGTGGAACAGACCCGTGATCTCGTGCACGACGAAGAGATCACACATTCGCGCTACACGATCACACATTCGTGCACGACGAAGAGTTCACCGAAGCATGCTACAGTGTAGGAGCCGGAGCATGCGGGAGCCCGCCCAAACGGAGCCATAGTCTCATCATTTATCCATGACTACCTCATCTTGCCTGATTTTGTCTACACAAAACTGAGGTGACCAACGCTTCCTGCTAAGGGGCTGACCGGCTGAATCTTGCCTGATTTTGGCGAAAGAACCTGATATCCACCTGTCTAGGGAAGGATGACAGGGATGTCTACACAAAACTACGTCAGATTTACACATCACTGTCGAATTTGTGAGAACCGGCAGTGATGTACCTTCACTGTCGGTTATGAGCTTGAAAATGAAAACATGATTGGGGCTGGGCTAAAACCGGCAGTGAAGTGCCACATCACTGTCGGTTTATGGCTTGAACTGGTAGTGTTTTGGCGGGCACTCATCATTGTCGGTTTAAGCCAAGAGCCGACAGTGATTGGGCTCTATCACTGTCGGTTCTAGCCAAGAACCGACGGTGATAAGCCTACAACACAAAAAGGTTACAACCGTCCTCTCCTTCCTCCTCTCTTCCATCCCGAAAACAAAGGCGTGCGTTTGGACCCTTCTCTCCATTGTTGTGGCTGCTCTTCACCATGAAGCTAGTGCTTGGATTTTGAAGAATGGCTTGATCTTTTTGCTTTAAGGTTAGTAACAAACATCCACTCCTTTGATTTTGTTGCTTAATTAGCTTCATTTTGATGGCTACATTGCTTGATTCTCATTCTAGTTCTTTCTCCATTCTAGAGAGCACTTTTCCAATTGGACATTTGTGCAAGGCTCAAATTATGGTGAATCCATCGTCTAAAAGGTTGGTGTCTATGAACACATTTAAATTCCTAGCTAATTATTCCATGGTGGTCAAGATCATCATTGTTAGTATGTGATGCTATAATTAGTTCTTAGAAGTAGAGTAGAATAGTTGTTCTTCAATATTGTGCAATAAATGTTTTTTACTATGATTTTCAATTTACAGGGCCAGGGCTACCAATTTCAATTTTCCAATAATTAGTGTACAATAATGTTTTCCAAAAATGGTACTTTCGAGCTACAATTGATGTTCATGAAGCTTGATTTCTTATTAATTCTTTGTAATTACTATCTCATTATTTTTTTGTGCAGAGATGGATCGAGAGTGGATGCATCTGTTCCGAACGAACAAGCGATACATGCATGGCGTCAGCCAATTTATCACCGATGCTAAAGCACATGCTGGGAATGGGAACCCTGTCTTCTGTCCATGCAAAGATTGCAAGAATCATAGGAACTTTCGTTAAATTGAGTCTATACGATCACACTTGATTACCAGGGGGTTCATACCAAACTATATGATATGGACTATGCATGGCGAGGTTGGTGTGAATGTTCTGCGGGAAAACGATGATGATGTGGACATGCCTGACATAGCCATCCATGATGCTGACGAGGAACCCGATATCAACACGGAACCTATGGCCACAATTAATAATGTGTTTAGGAACACGCTAGCTGACGACACCGAGGATAACGATGGCATTTATCAGCTGCTATGTAATGTAGAGACCGGATGTCTTAGTGAAAGACAGCTGAGAAAGCTAGAGAAAATGAGACAAGATAGCAAAACACCATTGTATAGGAATTGTCCAATGAGCAAACTGGAAGCTGACATCGTGCTGTTAGAGTTCAAATCAACAAACGGATTGAGCGATAAAGGCTTCGATCAGTTGTTAGGTATAATAAGGAAAATGCTCCCAGAAAAAAACGAGTTGCCAGAAAAGACATACTTGGCCAAGTAAATGATCTGTCCCATCGGCCTCGAGGTTGAAAAAATCCACACGTGTTCCAATGATTGCATATTGTACCGTGGAGAAAAATACAAAGACTTGGACAAGTGCCCTAAGTGTGAAGCTCCACGGTACAAGGAAGGGACGTCAGATGAGGGTACCAAGACCAGAGGAGATCCCGTAAAGGTCGTTTAGTATTTCCCTATAGCTCCCCGGGTGCATAGGCTGTTTGCATGTGCAAAGTCAGCCAAGCTGTTGCGCTGGCATGGCGAAGAGCGTAAGAAAGATACAATGATGAGGCACCCCGCCCATGGGCATGACTAGAGGACTGTCAATACTATGTTCTATAAAGACATCGGTGGAGAGGTAAGGCACCTTTGGTTTGCTTTGAGCACAGATGGGATGAATCCTTTCGACCAGGTTATAAGCAGTCATAGCACCTGGCCAGTGATGCTCTGTATATACAACCTTCCACCTTGGGTCTATATGAAGCGGTCATATATCCAGATGTCACTACTGATCCAAGGGCCAAGACAGCCTAGGAATGACATTGATGTGTTTCTAGAACCAGTGATCGATGAACTAGTGGAGATATTTGAAAAGGGTGTGCCGGATGTTTGGGACGAGTACAAAAAGGAACATGTCACGATCAAGGGAGTACTTATCGCTACAATCATCGACCTGCCAGGTCAAGGTTCATTGTCCGGAGAGAAGACAAAAGGCTATACTGGATGTGTCGAGTGCTTGGACGACACCGATGTGGTAAATCTATCAAATAACTCAAAGATAGTTTATATGGGACACCATAGGTTGCTACCTAAGGATCACCCTTACCATAGGAACAGAAAAGATTTCAATGGTACTATTGAGAAACGCTTAGCTCCAAAATATCGAGACAGGGCTGCGATACTTCGAGAACTCAACAAATTGGAGGTTGTCCTTGGGAAGGGGGATAATGCAGTAGCAGCGCCTGATGGGAGCGTTTGGAAGAAAAAATTGATTTTCTGGAAACTACCTTACCGACCATTTCTGAGTGTACGCTTGATCCCATGCACATCACTAAAAACATGTGCGCTAACACTCTTAACACCTTGATGGACACTGGGGGGACATCGAAGGATTCACTAGCCACACGCTTGGACATGCAACTCTTGGGAATCAGGAAAGAGCTGCATCCCGTGGAGCTAGAGAATGGTCAGTTCAAACTTCCGGTTGCGTCATGGATATTGAAGAAGGAAGAAAAGTGTGCGCTTATTTCTTTCTTTAATGAACTCAAAGTCACGACAGGCTACTGTGTGAACCCGAAGAGGCTAGTGAACATGAGAGAACTCAAGTTCAACTATGGCCCTATGAAGGCCCATGACTGTCATGTCATTATGACTCAGCTGCTCCCTATTGTCCTGCGTGGTATCCTCCCCTCAAAGGTCCGCGCCCCAATCATAAAGCTTTGCTCGTTCTTCAACGCGATCTCTAAAAAGGTGATTGATGTGTCCACGCTAGAGCAGCTGCAGCGGGACATAGTCAAAACTCTTGTTAGGCTTGAGATGCATTTCCCACTGACTTACTTTGATATCTCATTACATCTGCTCATTCATCTTGTTGACCAAATTAGAGCCCTTGGCCCAATGTACCTGCATCAGATATTTCCTTTTGAAAGATTGATGAAAGTTTTCAGAAGGTATGTTAGGAACAGATTCAGGCCAGAAGGGGGCATGATTGAAGGATGGTCAACGGAGGAGGCCATTGAGTTCTGCACATATTATTTGGACATCAAAAGGGTCGGAGTTCTAGAATCTCGTCATGAGGGAAGACTACGTGGCAAAGGAACAATCGGGGAGAAATCTGTTATAGTAGACGACCCTGTTTCTTTCAGACAAGCACAATTCACTGTTCTCCAGCAAGCCGAGGGTGTGATGCCATACATTGACAAGCATAGGCAATCGTTGCAAACTCTATATCCGAGCAGGTCACAGGCTTGGCTGGATAAAAAACATAAGGAGGAATTTATCAGCTGGTTGCGGCGTCGCTTGCTTGGAATAAAGTTGGGTAATCAACTGGATGCCTTAGCCAAGGGACCTTTGAGTATATATCTTAAGTACCAAGGGTATAAGATCAATGGATTCACATTTTACATAAAAAAGCAAGATGGAAATAGCACATACCAAAATTGTGGTGTTCGTTTTGATGCCCACGACGAGAACGGCAACGTGTAGGTGACATACTATGGTTTCATAGAGGAGATATGAGAGCTAGCCTATGGTCCATTGAAGGCAGCTCTTTTTTGCTGCCAGTGGGTTCGGCTCGAGGAAATCAACACTGACAGCGAAGGGTTCACTACCGTTGATCTCACTAAGACCGTATACAGAGACGACCCCTTCGTCCTTGTAAGAGATGTTATGCAAATCTTCTATACAAGGGACAAAAAGACAAAAGGAAGGCTAAAAGTAGTCCTACAAGAGAAAAGGAAGATTGTCGGTGTTGATGGAGTGACGGACGAAGAAGACTACAGGGGTTATCTGGAAATGCCTCCATTCAGGGCGAACATACCCCTACCTATCCTTCAAGAGGGTGACAAACCTGCTTACGTACGAATTGATCACAATGAGGCCCTCATTGTTGATGCACCTAAAGATAGTTAGATTATTGTTAACTATGTAATCATTATACAGACGTTGTATCAGTAATTCGCACTGAATATTTAATTTATATTTTGTGCGCATCTCTATAATTTAATTATTGACTATGTAATCAAATATTAAGATGATGTTCACAAACATTATTATTTGATAATTATAGACCATTAATTAATTATTATAGAATTAAATAATCAAGACACAAATTTTTGTGTTATTTTAGAATATAAACTAACTGCATTATTTCTATTAATAAATAAATAAAGAAAAACAAACTAAGCGAATTCCCTATCCTAGCTCAGCGGTTAAGGCCGCGCACTCTGTACTCTGAGACCCGCGCTCGAATCCTAGGCGGGTCAAACTTTTTTGATTTTGCATTTATTATTTAGTAGTGCATTACAATGGGATAAAAGAAAAAATAAAACCATTCTAATCGAACTCCCTATTCTAACTCAGCGGTTAAGGCCGCGCACTCTTGACTCCGTGACCTACGCTCGAATCTCAGGTGGGCCAATTTTTTTTTATATTTTTTACAAAAGGCTGCGATGGCAGGCTCTAAACCGACACTATTTTTTTGTTATTTTTTTACCTAAAGTTGGCGGCAGGGTCCTTCACTGCCAGTTTTGGTTTTAAAACCGACAGTGATAGCTTCTATCACAGTCGGTTGCTCAAACCGACACAGAAGGCTCAATTCACTGTCGATTTTTAAACTAAATCCGAAGTGATGTGTAGATGCTCCTCACATGCCAACAGTGCTCCCATGACCACAACAGTTGGAACACTACTCCCACCTACCCCGACAACTTTAGTTCAGAAATAAAAATGTACCACAACTGCTAGCCTCTATAAAATGGCCCTCGGCTAGGAGCTAGCCTCTCCATGCATGTTGGTTTCAGTCAGGCCTTATCAGCCTTGATATAATATTTTCCTCTAACAACAAACCACAGATATCGTTATGCATCATAGTCCATCAAAATGGTGCACACATGAGGTACTAGAAGAATGCTACTGAAGATAGAGCAACGCCGAAGATTGGAGATGCCACAAGGTTCACAGAGCCATCCGTTGTGGTACCGAGTTGAATCCGATGTGCTCTGGACTGTACCGAGAAAAAGGCCATGTACAGCAGAGGCATGGATTCATCGATGCCACCTTATCATCTCCAACCGGTATAGCTCGTAGACCACCTCGGTACTGTTGTTTGACCCTAGTTGGTGCTAGAAGAATGCTACTGAGGTGGTTAAATTATAATATGTTGATACACATTGATGATAACATTGACCTGTATGCAAATAGGTCTTTGTTATCGTATATGGAATTTTAGTGTAAGGTCTTTGTTATCGTATATGTAACTTATTTCTAATTTTTTATAATATTTTGATGTATTTTATTACTATCTAAATAAATATATCGTTGTTGTTAAAACTTTCCCACTGTAGCGCTATATATTTATAGACTCTAATGACCAACATAAATAATAATCGTTGGATCGATTTTGATTTATAAAAAAATATCCATCTATGTCATTATAAAACATATAATAAAGTAACCCCTAATCTTGCTATAAATTACCCACTCTGCCATAATGAAACATATTTCAAAATAACCCCCTAAATTTGTATTTAAATTGCCTATTTTTGTCATTGTGAGAGAAAATTCAAAATAACCCCCTAGATTAGCATCTAAATCCACCCACTCTAACATTATGCAAGATAATTAAAAGAACACCCTAATATTTTTTATAAATTACCTACATTTGCTATTATGAAAGATCTTACTATGTAAAACCATTTAATTTGTAACTAAATTATCCATCTTAGTTGTTATATAAAATAGAGAAAAATATTTTTCAATTGAACATGTAAATGCATTAAACTATTAAAAAACCAATTCAATATCCATAACTATATGCTAAATATATTTCTAAATTACACACTCGACCACTATTAAAAGTTAAAGGTAGGCATAATGATATGTACCACCACGTAAACCAAGTAAACATTTATATATTAGGATACATGTTTATTTTAATAGCTTATCAAGTGAAAAATATTCCTTAACAAACTATATAACAATGGCACCAAAAATTTCACTTTAAGTTATATTAATACTCCATGATAATATATTTTCAAGTTGTTATCTTAAATAACTTAATATATTTTGACAAAAAGTGTTTCATATCAATGTTAGCCATTTAATTTTAACTAGCGCTATATATTTTGTAAAGCAATAGTACTACACATATAATTATTTGATATAACAAAATAACATATTGAGTGTTGTGGTACAAGATGAGATGACTATTCATGCGCTATTGTAAGATACAATAAGCAATAGATTTGCAACTTAACATGTGGATAAAAAATTATAACAAATAGATAAAAATTTGAAAGCTTTATATGGACCCACGTTGTTAAAAAATGGATGCAACAAGATCTTGTATAAGTATATAACTTAAGCTAAATATATGTCACACTCAAAAGCAATAGATTTGCAACTTAACATGTGGATAAAAAATGATAACAAATACATAAAAAATTGAAAGCTAAAATATAGACTCACGAAGTCAAAAAAATGGATGCAACAAGATCTTATATAAGTATATAACTTAAGCTAAATACATGTCACACTAAAAAGGATAAATCTAAGAAATTCTAACTAGAGGTGCCTAATGGAGCGTTTACACTAATCTTCATGAGACCCGCTAGGAAAAAAGATAAATATTTCTTACTCTCACGAAAATAATAATTTCTGGCCTTTAATTCGGTAGACTATAATAATAATAGTCATTGAATCTATTTTATTTTCTAAATGGAGGTGGGATGAGGCTGAGGAATGGATGAGTAACTACCACTTCTGCCCTTCAAGATTTCATTAGAGTAAATAGTCATTGTAAAGCTTAGATTAATACCTTCTTGATACTAGCACCGCTACGCCATCCTATATCTCAATTTCAAGCTCTAGCATTGATCTTACGCGACGCGATGCAAGTTATAAATAATTATTTATGCCATCATAGTACTTAAGAGTGTAATTTATGACCGAAAATTATTATTTGTAGGAAGTACAAAAGGAGAGTTCATAATAGATATTATAAGCGCAAGAATTTCAACTTCATTTGAGAAAAATATGTAGGAACTAATAAGATTAAAATTAAAAAATTAAAAAAATTAGGTTCATTATGTCATATAAGACATGGGCTACAACAAGAGTCATTATAGTTTAAGCTAAGCTACTGCAGTTTCAACTAAATGCACATTAAAGTTACACAAACATTTAGTTAACGATAAGTTTATCACAATTGGATATGGACTATAGAGTATCTCCTATTGTATTAGAGAATAACAAAAAAACACTAACTAATGTTGATTCCCGCACAGGTTGATGGACTAGTATGGATAATTGTGATGCCATGGTGGTGTTTTTTTGCCTATAATATTTATGAACTTGAGGGCCACTTCAATTTATTACAACTAGGAGAGGCGAAGGAGGAACCGGTAGAAGCTATAAATCAAATCATGGCCCAGACACCTTTTTATATCCCATTTGATAGACATTTTAAAGAGTAGTTGGTAGATATATTAGCAGACCTATTTAGGTTTCCACTGCTAGCTCTCGCCCATGGAGTGAGTACCAAAATCGATCATGCAATTACTTCAAACTAAGCACAAGTTTCATATTGACGTTTGAGGAGGTGACAGTATTAATTCCTTTTTGTGTATCAAAACATGAAAACAAATATGTCCTTTAAAAAACATGTGAAATATACTCGTAAGCATCTTACGTTAATGCATTGGATATAAGTACATAACAGAACTTATGCACTCAAAATGCTTGATTCCTCCACATGTAAAGAGCAAGCTAGAAATTTCACTAAGATTACGACAGAGAAGATCTATAGATCTTGTATGTGATGACTCTAAAAAACTGTTTGCAGTGTTCAAGATCCTTTTGCCAAATATCTTTGTTAAAATTGCACGCAACAAAAAGAAAATGACGCTCTAAAAAAAGGCAAGTGACATGATACGTGGTAGTTACTCCTCTGTTCTCTCCGTTTAGCCTGTAAATACTGAATGAAACCAGATCAAATTTGGAGGAGAAACTGCGAAAGCCGGCTGAAGTTGACGTCGCTCCGATCCCCCATCAGGCCATCACATCAAGCAACCGGTAATGCAGAGATCTCACTTCTTCCCTCCTCGCTCGCTTGCTGCCTTGATCCGTACTCGTCGTCGCTCCCTCGTGCGCCCCTGCCTGTGGGTGGTTGCCATGGCCTGATTGTGGTTCACGGTCTCGCGTGAGAGCCACTCAAAATCGAATCACCAGCTTTCCTTGGGTTGGTTGGTTGCCTCCGTGGCGGTTGCAGCCGATTTTGGGTGGGGGGGGGGGGGGGGGCGCGATGCCGTCATGATGGTACTAGCCGTGGCCAGGCGGGTCTGCGTGCCTTTTCCTCTGCTTCACTCCATTGTCGATGGATTCCTGCGTAAACTATTGTTGGCGTTTGGCGATGAGTGGTGTTTAATATTTTTTTTTGTTAGCAAGGTAGGGTGTGGTGTGTGGATCGGATGTTTAAAGAATGCATGCGTATGCGTATCCATGCTTTGACCAAGTCGCTTACGCGAGGTTGGACATAATTAAATAAGCTCGGGGTATTACGTAGTACAGATTAGCTGTGCTCCATGGTCCATTCTTTCACCGTGCATGGGTGAACTGAAAGGCTCATTATGGCCCACAGCGAGCTTTCAGCTGTAAACACGCCGTCTAGCTTCATACTAGTACATCGAAGTCCACCTTGAAAAAGAGAAAATGAACTGCTGGTGAAAAGACACTCTGAAAAATAAATTAAATTATGAAAACAATGGTTCCTTTCTCATAAGATCTTATTTGATGTTATCGGATTCACCTCAATCCATATGTGTTGTGGTGGATCAGAGTGAAATTTAGTTTAAGTTCCACTCTAATCCATCCTAACACAAGTAGATTGATGCGTACCCGACTACATTAAAACAAGGCCTACGAGAGCTTCGAGATAACAAACATATACCGTGCCATGTTGCCCAGCCGGGTTTAAGAACAAATCATTCACGTTCAGACTCGTGGAATAATTCAATTTCTGATGGGAGTCATGGGTTTCATAAGCAAAATGGTATCATCACAAGGAATTTTATACTTTTCTTTCTCTCGGTACGCAGGCTAATCTGGCGCCACATGATGAAGTGATGAGGGAAAGCATCTCCTATATAACACAAACAGCGCTACGACGTTGGTCGATCCACCTATGTCTTCCACTCTTCCTTTTTGCTTGCGCAAGGATGCTGACTCTGGTCATGCTTTATTTTGGCCCGTGTCTAATTTTCCTCAGCCAAAACGACTTACAATTTAAATTGAAAGGAGTATCTCACAAAAGTTATGTATTTAGAAAAGTCAGATCGACTTACAATTTAAAACCAAGAGAGTATATTTCATCATTAATCTTTACATATATTATTAAGAGTTATTAACACAAAAATATATAATTATAATGATAAGGCTCTTGGCAATTTTCTCTGAAAGGATGGCAAAACTTTACCGCAACATTTACTAGAAGAATGAAAAATTTATAACTTGGATGTCATACCCCCAACACCAACAGCGCAGCGGGCTACCCAACAGTACCCATAGCTTCGTGTCTCCCCCCTATTCCACACCTTATCTGCTCTAAAATACCACGCATTCTTATTTAAATGAAGTCAATTCTATCCTTGATCCTATCTAATTACCCGTGTATATCCCTTTCTTCTCACCTTAGAGATCGTGGGGCCTGTTCGCTTGAACTTATCAGCTAAAATCTACAGTGATTTTTCTCTCACAGCAAATCAGCTCCATCCGGTTTATCAGCCGACTTTAATACAAGTGGAACAGACCCGTGATCTCGTGCACGACGAAGAGATCACACATTCGCGCTACACGATCACACATTCGTGCACGACGAAGAGTTCACCGAAGCACGCTACAGTGTAGGAGCCGGAGCACGCGGGAGCCCGCCCAAACGGGGCCATAGTCTCATCATTTATCCATGACTACCTCATCTTGCCTGATTTTGTCTACACAAAACTGAGGTGACCAGCGCTTCCTGCTAAGGGGCTGACCGGCTGAATCTTGCCTGATTTTGGCGAAAGAACCTGATATCCACCTGTCTAGGGAAGGATGACAGGGATGTCTACACAAAACTACGTCAGATTTACACATCACTGTCGGATTTGTGAGAACCGACAGTGATGTACCTTCACTGTCGGTTATGAGCTTGAAAATGAAAACATGATTGGGGCTGGGCTAAAACCGGCAGTGAAGTGCCACATCACTGTCGGTTTATGGCTTGAACCGGTAGTGTTTTGGCGGGCACTCATCACTGTCGGTTTAAGCCAAGAGCCGACAGTGATTGGGCTCTATCACTGTCGGTTCTAGCCAAGAACCGACGGTGATAAGGCTACAACACAAAAAGGTTGCAACCATCCTCTCCTTCCTCCTCTCTTCCATCCCGAAAACAAAGGCGCGCGTTTGGACCCTTCCCTCCATTGTTGTGGCTGCTTTTCACCATGAAGCTAGTGCTTGGATTTTGAAGAATGGCTTGATCTTTTTGCTTTAAGGTTAGTAACAAACATCCACTCCTTTGATTTTGTTGCTTAATTAGCTTCGTTTTGATGGCTACATTGCTTGATTCTCATTCTAGTTCTTTCTCCATTCTAGAGAGTACTTTTCCAATTGGACATTTGTGCAAGGCTCAAATTGTGGTGAATCCATCGTCTAAAAGGTTGGTGTCTATGAACACATTTAAATTCCTAGCTAATTATTCCATGGTGGTCAAGATCATCATTGTTAGTATGTGATGCTATAATTAGTTCTTAGAAGTAGAGTCGAATAGTTGTTCTTCAATATTGTGCAATAAATGTTTTTTACTATGATTTTCAATTTACAGGGCCAGGGCTACCAATTTCAATTTTCCAATAATTAGTGTACAATAATGTTTTCCAAAAATAGTACTTTCGAGCTACAATTGATGTTCATGAAGCTTGATTTCTTATTAATTCTTTGTAATTACTATCTCATTATTTTTTTTGTGCAGAGATGGATCGAGAGTGGATGCATCTGTTCCGAACGAACAAGCGGTACATGCATGGCGTCAGCCAATTTATCACTGATGCTAAAGCACATGCTGGGAATGGGAACCCTGTCTTCTGCCCATGCAAAGATTGCAAGAATCATAGGAACTTTCATCAAATTGAGTCTATACGATCACACTTGATTACTAGGGGGTTCATACCAAACTATACGATATGAACTATGCATGACGAGGTTGGTGTGAATGTTCTGCGGGAAAACGATGATGATGTGGACATGCCTGACAAGCCATCCACGATGCTGACGAGGAACCCGGTGTCAACACGGAACCTATGGCCACAATTAATAATGTGTTTAGGAACACGCTAGCTGACGACATCAAGGATAACGATGGCATTTATCAGCTGCTACGTAATGTAGAGACCGGATGTCTTAGTGAAAGACAGCTGAGAAAGCTAGAGAAAATAAGACAAGATAGCAAAACACCATTGTATAGGAATTGTCCAATGAGCAAACTAGAAGCCGACATCGTGCTGTTAGAGTTTAAATCAACAAACGTATTGAGCGATAAAGGCTTCGATCAGTTGTTAGGTATAATAAGGAAAATGCTCCCAGAAAAAACGAGTTGCCAGAAAAGACATACTTGGCCAAGCAAATGATCTGTCCCATCAGCCTCGAGGTTGAAAAAATCCACGCGTGTTCCAATAATTGCATATTGTACCGTGGAGAAAAATACAAAGACTTGGACAAGTGCCCCAAGTGTGAAGCTCCACGGTACAAGGAATGGACGTCAGATGAGGGTACCAAGACCAGAGGAGATCCCGTAAAGGTCATTTGGTATTTCCCTATAGCTCCCCAGGTGCATAGGCTGTTTGCATGTGCAAAGTCAGCCAAGCTGTTGCGCTGGCATGGCGAAGAGCGTAAGAAAGATACAATGATGAGACACCCCGCCGATGGGCATGACTAGAGGACTGTCAATACTATGTTCTATAAGGACATCGGTGGAGAGGTAAGGCACCTTTGGTTTGCTTTGAGCACAGATGGGATGAATCCTTTCGACCAGGTTATAAGCAATCATAGCACCTGACCAGTGACGCTCTGTATATACAGCCTTCCACCTTGGGTCTATATGAAGCGGTCGTATATCCAGATGTCACTACTGATCCAAGGGCCAAGACAGCCTAGGAATGACATTGATGTGTTTCTGGAACCAGTGATCGATGAACTAGTGGAGATGTTTGAAAAGGGTGTGCCGGATGTTTGGGACGAGTACAAAAAGGAACATGTCACGATCAAGGGAGTACTTATCGCTACAATCACCGACCTGCCAGGTCGAGGTTCATTGTCCGGAGAGAAGACAAAAGGCTATACTGGATGTGTCGAGTGCTTGGACGACACCGATGCGGTAAATCTATCAAATAACTCAAAGATAGTTTATATAGGACACCGTAGGTTGCTACCTAAGGATCACCCTTATCGCAGGAACAGAAAAGATTTCAATGGTACTATTGAGAAACGCTTAGCTCCAAAATATCGAGACAGGGCTGCGATACTTCGAGAACTCAACAAACTGGAGGTTGTCCTTGGGAAGGAGGATAATGCAGTAGCAGCGCCTGATGGGAGCGTTTAGAAGAAAAAAATCGATTTTCTGGAAACTACCTTACTGACCATTTCTGAGTGTACGCTTGATCCCATGCACATCACTAAAAACGTGTGCGCTAACACTTTTAACACCTTGATAGACACCGGGGGGACATCGAAGGATTCACTAGCCACACGCCTGGACATGCAACTCTTGGGAATCAGGAAAGAGCTGCATCCCATGGAGCTAGAGAATGGTCAGTTCAAACTTCCGGTTGCGTCATGGACATTGAAGAAGGAAGAAAAGTGTACGCTTATTTCTTTCTTTAATGAACTCAAAGTCACGATGGGCTACTGTGCGAACCCAAAGAGGCTAGTGAACATGAGAGAACTCAAGTTCAACTATGGCCCTATGAAGGCCCATGACTGTCATGTCATTATGACTCAGCTGCTCCCTATTGCCCTACGTGGTATCCTCCCCTCAAAGGTCCACGCCCCAATCATAAAGCTTTGCTCATTCTTCAACATGATCTCTAAAAAGGTCATTGATGTGTCCACGCTAGAGCAGCTGTAGCGGGACATAGCCAAAACTCTCGTTAGGCTTGAGATGCATTTCCCACCAACTTACTTTGATATCTCATTACATCTGCTCATTCATCTTGTTGACCAAATTAGAGCCCTTGGCCCAATGTACCTGCATCAGATATTTCCTTTTGAAAGATTGATGAAAGTTTTCAGAAGGTATGTTAGGAACAGATTCAGGCCAGAAGGGGGCATGATTGAAGGATGGTCAACGGAAGAGGCCATTGAGTTCTGCACATATTATTTGGACATCAAAAGGGTCGGAGTTCTAGAATCTCGTCATGAGGAAAGACTACGTGGCAAAGGAACAATCGAGGAGAAATTTGTTATAGTAGACGACCCTGTTTCTTTTAGACAGGCATAATTCACTGTTCTCCAGCAAGCCGAGGGTATGATGCCATACATTGACAAGCATAGGCAATCACTGCAAACTCTGTATCCGAGCAGGTCACAAGCTTGGCTGGATAAAAAACATAAGGAGGAATTTGTCAGCTGGTTGCGGCGTCGCTTGCTTGGAATAAAGTTGGGTAATCAACTGGATGCCTTAGCCAAGGGACCTTCGAGTACATATCTTAAGTACCAAGGGTATAAGATCAATGGATTCACATTTTATACAAAAAAGCAAGATGGAAATAGCACGTACCAAAATTGTGGTGTTCGTTTTGATGCCCATGACGAGAACGACAACGTGTAGGTGACATAATATGGTTTCATAGAGGAGATATGGGAGCTAGCCTATGGTCCGTTGAAGGCAGCTCTTTTTCGCTGCCAGTGGGTTTGGCTCGAGGAAATCAACACTGACAGCGAAGGGTTCACTACTGTTGATCTCACTAAGACCGTATACAGAGACGACCCCTTCGTCCTTGTAAGAGATATTATGCAAATCTTCTATACAAGGGACAACAAGACAAAAGGAAGGCTAAAAGTAGTCCTAGAAGGGAAAAAGAAGATTGTCGGTGTCGATGGGGTGACGGACGAAGAAGACTACATGGGCTATCTGGAAATGCCTCCATTCGGGGCGAACGTACCCCTACCTATCCTTCAAGAGGGTGACGAACCTGCTTATGTACGAGTTGATCACAATGAGGCCCTCATTGTTGATGCACCTAAAGATAGTTAGATTATTGTTAACTATGTAATCATTATACAGACGTTGTATCAGTAATTCGCACTGAATATTTAATTTATATTTTGTGCGCATCTCTATAATTTAATTATTGACTATGTAATCAAATATTAAGATGATGTTCACAAATATTATTATTTGATAATTATAAACCATTAATTAATTATCATAGAATTAAATAATCAAGACACAAATTTTTGTGTTATTTTAGAATATAAACTAACTGCATTATTTCTATTAATAAATAAATAAAGAAAAACAAACTAAGTGAATTCCCTATCCTAGCTCAGCGGTTAAGGCCGCGCACTCTGTACTCTGAGACCCGCGCTCGAATCCTAGGCGGGCCAAACTTTTTTGATTTTGCATTTATTATTTAGTAGTGCATTACAATGGGATAAAAGAAAAAATAAAACCATTCTAATCGAACTCCCTATCCTAACTCAGCGGTTAAGGCCGCGCACTCTCGACCCCGTGACCCACGCTCGAATCTCAGGTGGGCCAATTTTTTTTATATTTTTTACAAAAGGCTGCGATGGCAGGCTCTAAACCGACACTATTTTTTTGTTATTTTTTTACCTAAAGTTGACGGCAGGGCCCTTCACTGCCAGTTTTGGTTTTAAAACCGACAGTGATAGCTTCTATCACAGTCGGTTGCTCAAACCGACACAGAAGGCTCAATTCACTGTCGATTTTTAAACTAAATCCGAAGTGATGTGTAGATGCTCCTCACATGCCAACAGTGCTCCCATGACCACAACAGTTGGAACACTACTCCCACCTACCCCGACAACTTTAGTTTAGAAATAAAAATGTACCACGACTGCTAGCCCCTATAAAATGGCCCTCGGCCAGGAGCTAGCCTCTCCATGCATGTTGGTTTCAGTCAGGCCTTATCAGCCTTGATACAATATTTTCCTATAACAACAAACCATAGATATCATTATGCATCGTAGTCCACCAAAATGGTGCACACATGAGGTACTAGAAGAATGCTACTGAAGATAGAGCAACGCCGAAGATTGGAGATGCCACAAGGTTCATAGAGCCATCCGCTGTGGTACCGAGTTGAATCCGATGTGCTCTGGACTGTACCGAGAAAAAGGCCATGTATAGCAGAGGCATGGATTCATAGATGCCACCTTATCATCTCCAACCAGTATAGCTCGTAGACCACCTCGGTGCTGTTGTTTGACCCTAGTTGGTGCTAGAAGAATGCTACTGAGGTGGTTAAATTATAATATGTTGATACACATTGATGGTAACATTGACCTGTATGCAAATAGGTCTTTGTTATCGTATATGGAATTTTAGTGTAAGATATTTGTTATCGTATATGTAACTTATTTCTAATTTTTTATAATTTTTTGATGTATTTTATTACTATCTAAATAAATATATCGTTGTTGTTAAAACTTTCCCACTGTAGCGCTATATATTTATAGACTCTAATGACCAACATAAATAATAATCGTTGGATCGATTTTGATTTATAAAAAAATATCCATCTATGTCATTATAAAATATATAATAAAGTAACCCCTAATCTTGCTTATAAATTACCCACCCTGCCATAATGAAACATATTTCAAAATAACCCCCTAAATTTGTATTTAAATTGCCTATTTTTGTCATTGTGAGAGAAAATTCAAAATAACCCCCTAGATTAACATCTAAATCCACCCACTCTAACATTATGCAAGATAATTAAAAGAACACCCTAATATTTTTTATAAATTACCTACATTTGCTATTATGAAAGATCTTACTATGTAAAACCATTTAATTTGTAACTAAATTATCCATCTTAGTTGTTATATAAAATAGAGAAATATTTTTCAATTGAACATGTAAATGCATTAAACTATTAAAAAACCAATTCAATATCCATAAATATATGCTAAATATATTTCTAAATTACACACTCGACCACTATTAAAAGTTAAAGGTAGGCATAATGATATGTACCACCACGTAAACCAAGTAAACATTTATATATTAGGATACATGTTTATTTTAATAGCTTATCAAGTGAAAAATATTTCTTAACAAACTATATAACAATGGCACCAAAAATTTCACTTTAAGTTATATTAATACTCCATGATAATATATTTTCAAGTTGTTATCTTAAATAACTTAATATATTTTGACAAAAAGTGTTTCATATCAATGTTAGCCATTTAATTTTAACTAGCGCTATATATTTTGTAAAGCAATAGTACTACACATATAATTATTTGATATAACAAAATAACATATTGAGTGTTGTGGTGCAAGATGAGATGACTATTCATGCGCTATTGTAAGATACAATAAGCAATAGATTTGCAACTTAACATGTGGATAAAAAATTATAACAAATAGATAAAAATTTGAAAGCTTTATATGGACTCACGTTGTTAAAAAATGGATGCAACAAGATCTTGTATAAGTATATAACTTAAGCTAAATATATGTCACACTCAAAAGCAATAGATTTGCAACTTAACATGTGGATAAAAAAATGATAACAAATACATAAAAAATTGAAAGCTAAAATATAGACTCACGAAGTCAAAAAAAAATGGATGCAACAAGATCTTATATAAGTTTATAACTTAAGCTAAATACATGTCACACTAAAAGGATAAATCTAATAAATTCTAACTAGAGGTGCCTAATGGAGCGTTTACACTAATCTTCATGAGACCCGCTAGGAAAAAAGATAAATATTTCTTACTCTCACGAAAACAATAATTTCTGGCCTTCAATTCGGTAGACTATAATAATAATAGTCATTGAATCTATTTTATTTTCTAAATGGAGGTGGGATGAGGCTGAGGAATGGATGAGTAACTACCACGTCTGCCCTTCAAGATTTCATTAGAGTAAATAGTCATTGTAAAGCTTAGATTAATACCTTCTTGATACTAGCACCGCTACGCCATCCTATATCTCAATTTCAAGCTCTAGCATTGATCTTACGCGACGCGATGCAAGTTATAAATAATTATTTATGCCATCATAATACTTAAGAGTGTAATTTATGACCAAAAATTATTATTTGTAGGAAGTACAAAAGGAGAGTTCATAATAGATATTATAAGCGCAAGAATTTCAACTTCATTTGAGAAAAATATGTAGGAATTAATAAGATTAAAATTAAAAAATTAAAAAATTATGTCATATAAGACATGGGCTACAACAAGAGTCATTATAGTTTAAGCTAAGCTGCTGCAGTTTCAACTAAATGCACATTAAAGTTACACAAACATTTAGTTAAAGATAAGTTTATCACAATTGGATATGGACTATAGAGTATCTCCTATTGTATTAGAGAATAACAAAAAAACACTAACTAATGTTGATTCCCGCACAGGTTGATGGACTAGTATGGATAATTGTGATGCCATGGTGGTGTTTTTTTGCCTATAATATTTATGAACTTGAGGGCCACTTCAATTTATTACAACTAGGAGAGGCGAAGGAGGAACCGGTAGAAGCTACAAATCAAATCATGGCCCAGACACCTTTTTATATCCCATTTGATAGACATTTTAAAGAGTAGTTGGTAGATATATTAGCAAACCTATTTAGATTTCCACTGCTAGCTCTCGCCCATGGAGTGAGTACCAAAATTGATCATGCAATTACTTCAAACTAAGCACAAGTTTCATATTGACGTTTGAGGAGGTGACAGTATTAATTCCTTTTTGTGTATCAAAACATGAAAACAAATATGTCCTTTAAAAACATGTGAAATATACTCGTAAGCATCTTACGTTAATGCATTGGATATAAGTACATAACAGAACTTATGCACTCAAAATGCTTGATTCCTCCACATGTAAAGAGCAAGCTAGAAATTTCACTAAGATTACGACAGAGAAGATCTATAGATCTTGTATGTGATGACTCTAAAAAAACTGTTTGCAGTGTTCAAGATCCTTTTGCCAAATATCTTTGTTAAAACTGCATGCAACAAAAAGAAAATGACGCTCTAAAAAAAGGCAAGTGACATGATACGTGGTAGTTACTCCTCTGTTCTCTCCGTTTAGCCTATAAATACTGAATGAAACCAGATCAAATTTGGAGGAGAAACTGCGAAAGCCGGCTGAAGTTGACGTCGCTCCGATCCCCCATCAGGCCATCACATCAAGCAACCGGTAATGCAGAGATCTCACTTCTTCCCTCCTCGCTCGCTTGCTGCCCCGATCCGTACTCGTCGTCGCTCCCTCGTGCGCCCCTGCCTATGGGTGGTTGCCATGGCCTGATTGTGGTTCACGGCCTCGCGTGAGAGCCACTCAAAATCGAATCACCAGCTTTCCTTGGGTTGGTTGGTTGATTCCGTGGCGGTTGCAGCCGATTTTGGGTGGGGGCGCGATGCCGTCATGATGGTACTGGCCGTGGCCAGGCGGGTCTGCGTGCCTTTTCCTCCGCTTCACTCCATTGTCGGCGGATTCCTGCGTAAACTATTGTTGGCGTTTGGCGAGGAGTGGTGTCGGATACCGTGAGAAGGGGTACCCTAAGCAAGATCCAAAAAACGACTGCTTAGACTTCGTAAAGATCGAAACCAGCTAAACGCTGCTGGCCTCGGCCGATTCTCCGACTCGCCCGAGGCCCCATCACCACGGGCCTCGGCCGATTCTCCGACTCGCCCGAGGCCCCATCACCACGGGCCTCGGCCGATTCTCCGATTCGCCCGAGGCCCCTCCCTGTGGGCCTCGGCCGATCCCCCGCCAAAAGCCTCGGCCGGGCCACCGACCCTCCGTCTCGCGCAAGGCGGGCTCGGCAGCACTCCGCCACCTCTTCCTTCTCCCGTTCCCCTGGCAAAACGTCGTGTCGCATCAACTCAGCCAACTGCTGCCCCTGACAACAGCCGCATGCCCGGCACAGTACAGCAGAATGGCCGATGGGACAGGAGATAGGACTGGGCAGGAGTTACCCGCCACTGTACTAACCACCGTGCACACGGGTTGACGCCCATGCCTCACTGTGCTGCCAACTCCTGCACCGAGGACAACGCAACGTGGGGAGCCACGTCTGGGCTACTGTGGCCTCGGAATCAGTACCCAGGAGCAATAATTCCCTCCAAGGCCTCGGCAGTTTGCTTCAGGGGCTCGACAGCCTGGGGACCCATGTCCGCCAAAGCCCCCCGCGATGGCTTGGCCTCGGCACCTACAGAGCCACGGCCCCTTACGACGTCATCACGCGGTGACCTGCACGTCCCCCGGACTGGGCAGGGGTTACCCGTCACTATGCTATCCACCATGCACATGGTTGACACCCATACCTCACTGTGCTGCCAACTCCTGCTCCGAGGACAACGTAGCATGGGGAGCCACGTCTGGGCTACTGTGGCCTCGGAATCAGTACCCAGGGCCAATAACTCCCCCCAGGCCTCGACAGTTTGCTTCACGGGCTCGGCAGCCTGAGGGTTCATGACCGCCGAGCCCCCCACGATGGCTCGGCCTCGGCATCTGCAGAGCCACTGCTCCCTACGACGTCATTACACGGTGACCAGCACGTCGCCCGCCATGTCCTGCATCAAGCCGTACTGGAGCCCCACGACGCACAAGATCGAGTATGACCAGCATGTCACTTCCACACGACAAGGACGGGGCCACTCCATCGACCATACCACAACAGTGGCCGGCTACAGGGCTTGGACACGCCACCCCATTTACAGAAGCGCTATGTAGCAACCTATGTACGGTCCCAGTCCTCCCTTAGAGTATAAAAGGGAGGGACTGGGGCCATTTCTAGAGACAAGAAACAAGAGGACGAACACACCGATAGAACCACACGCTTCCACGCTGCTTGGGAACAACGTCTCAAGCAGTCCGCACCACCCTCGCCGAGGCCTGGGGCTAGCTCCCTCTCTCACCTAGCTTGTAACCCCTACTGCGAGCACTCAGGTGCAAGGAATACAAGATCGATCTCTCAGACTGGACGTAGGGCCTCGATTGCCTGAACCAGTATAAACCTTGTGTCTCTTTGCATCACCATCCGGGATTAGGGGCACGCAGCACAAATTCACTCGTTGGTTGAGGGACCCCCGGTTCCAAAACACCGACAGTTGGCGCGCCAGGTAGGGGATTCTGCGTGTCAGCTTTGTCATCCTAGCAAGTTCCGGATGGCAGACCACATACGACCATTGCGTCTCGGCACCATAGTTTGGTTCGGGAGCCTAGAGTTCATGTCTCTAGGGCATGAGTACGACATGGTGCTCCTCACTCCTCGAACCCCACCGTCCGACGACGAAGTCGCGCCCCGGTAGCCTAGGCGCAGGCGGCGCCCGGGCGGCCGCTCTCGCCACGCTCGCCAGGCACGGCGCGAGCAAGGCCACCCCGACGCTACGCGAGCCCGGGGCGGCACGCCACTCCCCGCCGATATCCTACGACCAGCTGTTGGTACGGGGTCCCTGGCTGGGGACCTGTCTGACCTGAGCCTGGACAAAGGAAAATCGCCGGTGGCTTACGGCGATGCCCAGCCGTCTAACCCCGCTCCGCCACTCCCTGAAGAGCCGACCCCGGCGGGGCAGAATCTGGAGACGGCCCCGTCCCCATACCCCTTTGGGTTGAGAAATGCCGCCACCTCTTATGCCTACGCTTACGCTGCCGCTCACGAGCACCCCTCGGAACGCCGCCAGCGCTTCGCTCTCGACCTAAGCACCCACTCCGACTCCTCGGACGAGGACGAGGCATGGCCCGGGGTGGATTTCTCCGAATTCCACAACCCTGGGGCTTTGCGCCAATTCTTGGCCGCAGGCGACTACTGCCTTGGCTATTCCGACTCCGACGATGAGGGGACTCACGATCCATCCCGTGAGTGCTTCCACGTTGGGCTTGGGATGCCAAGGGCGGGCGAAGAGGAGGAGAGGACAGGCAACCATTCCCCGCCCCGAGCAGGGGCGGGCGGTGCCACACCTCCGCGTCCCGAAGCCCCGACAGCACGGAACGAGAATCCCGTCTGCATGGAGCATCGACGCCTAGACTTGGAGCAGCTCCGCGAGCTTCAAGCCAAGGTTGAACAAGACCAACTCCTTCTGCAACAGCTACGGGACACTCTCGAGCAGGAGCAGCAAGAGCGCGGAGAGGGCGGAGGAGCCCGATGGAGGGCCCGCAACGTCTATCACCGTATCAACGACAACGAGGGGAATGAGCCGCCCCCAATCTTTAACCGCGCTTGCCAGAATGTCGCAGCGGCTGCGATGCTGGTCCGAGCAATGCCCGAGCCCTCCACCACCGAGGGGCGACGGGTCCGCGGAGAGCTCCGCGACCTCCTCGAGACCGCAGCAGTGCAGCAGGTCGAAAGTTCCGCCTCTCGCCGGCGCGGAGGCACTTCGGAGCAACCCACGGCACGACCTCGCCAAGGCCAGGATGCCTCGGTCGGCCCCGAGCCCGCTCGCGCGCCGACGGTCAACAGGGCCCTCTCGGTGCGCGACCGACCTGGACACCAACGCGAGGTACAAGGCGACCACGAGGTAGTTGGCAGGCGACGGCGCCACGACGACGGAACCGCCCGGGGCTACCACCCACACCGAGGCGGTCGCTACGACAGTGAAGAGGACCGCAGTCCTTCTCCCGAGCCACCTGGCCCTCGGGTCTTTGGTAGAGCCATCCGCAACGCGCGCTTCCCAGCCCGATTCAGGCAACCTGCCAACCTCACAAAGTATAGCGGCGAGACGAACCCCGAGCTATGGCTAGCCGATTATCGCCTGGCTTGTCAGCTAGGTGGTGCGGACGATGACCTGCTCATCATCCGCAACCTCCCTTTGTTCTTGTCAGACTCAACGCGTGCATGATCCAAGTCTTTGGCGAACACATCGGGCGAACCATCGAGGCCTACGTGGATGACATCGTAGTCAAGTCCAGGAAGGCCGGTGATCTCGTCGACGACTTGGAGACTGCCTTCACATGTCTCAGAGAGAAGGGCATCAAGCTCAACCCTGAGAAGTGCGTCTTCGGGGTTCCCCGAGGCATGCTCTTGGGATTCATAGTCTCGAAACGTGAAATCGAGGCCAACCCGGAGAAGGTCTCGGCCGTGACCAACATGGGCCCGATCCGAGACCTCAAAGGGGTGCAGAGGGTCATGGGATGCCTCGCGGCCCTAAGCCGCTTCATGTCGCGCCTCGGCGAAAAAGGCCTGCCCCTGTACCGCCTCTTGAGAAAGTCCGAGCGCTTTTCTTGGACCACCGAGGCCGAGGAAGCCCTCGCCGGGCTCAAAGCACTGCCCACCAACCCCCCGTCCTGGTTCCGCCCACCGAGGGCGAGCACCTCTTACTCTACGTCACCGCGACAACCCAAGTGGTCAGCGCGGCCATAGTAGTCGAGAGGCAGGAGAAGGGACATGCTCTACCCGTCCAGCGACCTGTCTACTTCATCAGCGAGGTGCTCTCCGAGACTAAGACGCGTTACCCCCACATCCAGAAGCTGGTTTACACCGTAGTCTTGGCTCGACGCAAGCTGCGTCACTACTTTGAGTCCCACCCGGTGACTGTGGTGTCGTCTTTTCCTCTGGGAGAGATAATCCAAAACCAGGAGGCCTCGGGTAGAATAGCCAAGTGGGCTGTTGAACTCATGGGGGAAACCTTGTCTTTCGCGCCTCGGAAAGCGATCAAATCACAGGTCCTGGCCGACTTTGTAGCCGAGTGGACCGACACACAGCTGCCACCCGTTCAAATCCAATCAGAATGCTGGACCATGTACTTCGACGGGTCTCTGATGAAGACTGGGGCTGGCGCGGGCCTGCTCCTAGTCTCGCCCCTTGGAGTACACATGCGCTACATGATCCGGCTTCACTTCGCCGCCTCCAACAATGTGGCCGAATACGAGGCCCTCGTCAACGGCCTACAAATCGCCATCAAACTTGGAGTGCGGCGTCTCGAAGTACGGGGTGATTCGCAGCTCGTCGTCGATCAGGTGATGAAAGAGTCAAGCTGCCATGACCCCAAAATGAAGGCGTACTGCACGACAGTACGTCGCCTGGAGGACAAGTTCGACGGCCTCGAACTCAACCACGTCGCTCGAAAGTTCAACGAGGCCGCAGACGAACTAGCAAAGATGGCGTCGGTACAGACCCCGGTTCCCCTAAACGTCTTCGCCAGAGACCTCCACAAGCCATCCGTCGACTACGCCTCGGCGATAGAAGAAGGCCCATCGACCGAGCCCACCACAGGGCTCGAGGCCCCCTCTACCACCGAGACCTCGCCAGCCAAGCCCGAGGCCATGGCGATTGACGCAGAGCCTCCCAAGGCCGACCAAGGAACGGACTAGCGAGTCCCTTTCCTTGATCACCTCGTTCGGGGAGAGCTTCCTGCTGACAGAACCGAAGCCCGGCGGCTCGCGCGACGCGCCAAGACTTACGTCCTCTGCGACGGCGAGTTGTATAGGCGTAGCCCATCCGGTATTCTCCAACGATGCATCACCACCGAGGCTGGCCAATCCTTACTTTGGGACTTGCACGCGGGAGTCTGCGGGCACCACGCGGCGCCTCGGGCGCTCGTGGGTAACGCCTTCCGCCAAGGTTTCTATTGGCTGACGGCGGTGGCCGACGCCACGAGGCTAGTATGCTCCTGCGAGGGATGCCAGTACTACGCTCGACAGACGCACCTCCCGGCCCAAGCCCTCCAAACCATCCCCATCACATGGCCATTCGCTGTATGGGGGCTGGACATGGTTGGGCCTCTGCAAAAGGCACCCGGGGGCTATACCCATCTATTGGTAGCTATCGACAAATTCTCCAAATGGATCGAGGCTCGTCCGATCGCTCAGATCAAATCCGAGCAAGCGGTGCTGTTCTTTACGGATATCATCCATAGGTTCGGGGTTCCTAACACCATCATCACTGACAATGGGACACAATTCACCGGTCGCAAGTTCCTAATGTTCTGCGACGACCACCACATCCGGGTGGCCTGGTCGGCCGTAGGACACCCAAGGACGAATGGCCAAGTAGAGCGTGCCAACGGCATGATCCTACAAGGCCTTAAGCCAAGGATATTCAACCAGTTGAAGAAGTTTGGCAAGAAATGGCTTGCCGAACTCCCGTCAGTCATCTGGAGCCTAAGAAATACCCCGAGCCGAGCCACGGGATTCACACCGTTCTTTCTGGTCTATGGAGCCGAGGCCATCCTCCCCACTGACTTAGAATACGGTTCCCCGAGGCTACAGGCGTACAACGAGCAAAGCAACCGCACTGCCCGCGAAGACGCCCTCGACCAACTGGAGGAAGCCCGAGACGTCGCGCTGCTACACTCGGCCAGGTACCAGCAAGCCCTACGACGCTACCAAGCCCGGCGCGTCCGAAGCTGAGACCTGAAGGTGGGCGACCTGGTGCTGAGACTGAGGCAGAGCAACAAGGGCCGCCACAAGCTGACCCCACCCTGGGAAGGGCCGTACATCGTCGCTCAAGTGCTGAAGCCCGGGACCTACAAGTTAGCCAATGAGAAGGGCGAAATCTTCACCAACGCTTGGAACATAGAACAGCTACGTCGTTTCTACCCTTAAAATTCCAAACGTTGTTTACATTGTTTCTCGAAATGCAATAAAGAAGCGTTCTTAGTTGTTATAATTTTTCGAGAAACCCCCCTTATAGACAAGCCGATTGTATAGAACCCAAGGACCGTACGATCGTCTCAAAGGTGAAAAGGCCGGCTGAGCCGTGAGAACGGCCTACGCCTCCGGGCTACGGCAACTCCCTCACCACCTTTTCACCCAAAGGACAGCGTAGGCTCCGAGGAAGTTCTGTACAGAGAGCTTGTCTATCAATAGGGGCTCGACGTCACAATAGCGCTATAAGGGAGACTCGGCTCTACCTCTGCAAAGCCGGGCCTCCCTCGGGGGCTAGAAAGGGGGAGCCCCCTAAGTCCCGAACACCATTTGTTAATGGTCTTTCAAAAAATTTCTACGCCAAACTCTCTCGCGCTCCGACGGGACCTTCACAAGAAACCCAAAGACCAAAAGTTTGTCTGGAGGCCAAAGGGCCGGTCGAGACGTGAGAACGGCCTACGCCTCTAGGCTACGGCAGCTCCCTCACCACCCTTCGCCAAAGGACGGCATAAGGTTCCGAGGAATTTCTTTACGGGTTCCCAAGATCGAGACAGAGAGCACAGGCTCGAAGTAGAATAGAAACGGTTAAAAGACCCACACACGCAAATACTTTAAAGGCCTCGACGGCCACAAAAACGTCACGATACGGCAACTAACGCAATCCGGTTACATGGCCCCTTTTGGCCCAGGTCAAAGCTCAAGGATCGGCGGCTGGCGCGGGAGGGACCACCTCTTCTTCAAACAGACCAGCCAACGCTGTGCCAGGTGCCTCGGCCGCCTCCAACAGCCTCATGACCTCTGCATCAGCCTCCTCGTCATCTTCTGGCAACACATAGCCGTCGCTGACAGCCTCGAGGTTGATGGCGTAGTGCGAGGAGACGACGGCCAGGGCGCGCTTGACACCCGTGTGCAACGCCCCTCGGAGTCTCTCGTGGACGTAGCCGCTCAACGCAATCAGGCGGCTCCCAAGGGAGCTAGCTGATTGGACCTCCTCGACGTCCAGAGCCTCGCAGGCGGTCCAGACAACGCTGCGCAGCGCCTCGTGCTCCCGGACCTCGACATCCAGCGCTGCTTGCGCTGCGACGGAGGCCTCAGCCGCCTGGGAGGCCTCTTTCTCCAGATCTACGTCGCGACGAGGGGTCAGGAGTCAAACGCGAACCAGAACAAATGGAGCGAGGAGCATGGTTCAGCGGAACTTACCCTCGGCCTTGCTCTTCCAGACTGAGACCTCAACCCGAGAGGCCTCGGCCGCCTTGGTAGCCTCTGCCAAGGCGACTTTCGTCGCCTGATGCTCGCTCTGCTCCGCACCCAGCTGCCCGGCTGTGACCTTAGCAGAGGCCGTCGCTTCTTGGGCCCAAAGCCTAAAGGAGTCTCGCTCCTCCTCTAGTTCCTTGATCTTGGCCACCAGAGGGGCGGACTGCTCCTTAGCCGCGGCCAACTCGGCCTGAATGTCAGCACAACGAAGGCGGAGGTCCTCCACTTCCGCACTCCGCGCCGACAATAGCCCCTGGGCATCGGCAAGCAGGCCCTTTTGGCGCCGGAGCTGGTCCCAGATATCCCTCTCATTTCGCAGGAACACCGATTTCCCAAGGGATCGGGTCTCGAGCTCCTAAGGAGGCAAAACCAAAAAACGCACGTCAAACACTGCGAGGGGGCTCGGAGAGAAAACAACGCGGCACGAGAGAGGAAAGTACTTACCCGCGTGACACCGGGCAAGTCCTGACCCATAATAGTCATCGCTGTCTGCAGCGACCGCACTGCCAGTTGGCGGTACTGCTCGAGGGTGCCCCAATGCCCCCCCTCTGCGGTATCTTCAAGGGCGAACACGGGCTCCCCCTCGGGGTCAGCCCGGTTCCGCCAGAAAACACGCGGGAAGTTCCACCCACGAGGCTCGGGCCGTAGCCGGACAAGAGCCGAACTCCCCTCGGCGGGATCTGGGACTGGCTGCTCCACGGTACTGGACGCCTCGACGTCCGCCGCCTCCTTCCCTCGGGAGGAATCATCAGACGAGATTGTCTGAACCAGGGGCGGCGCCAAAATTTGCCCCGTCTCCACCTCCATCGCCTCGGTCTCGACGGACCCGGGGGCTCTGGCCTCCGCCATCTCTACCTCGATGGCCCCGGCGTCCACCGCCCTGACGTCGGAGGTCTTGGGGGCTCCGGCCTCACCCTCAATGGCCTCAGCAATAGCAGACGCCCCAGCCTCCTTCGCCCCAAGACCCACAACATCGCGAGGCATGGGCTCCTCCTCCTCCACTCGCTCCGCGGCCGCCTCGGCCCCCTTTTCCTGGGCAGCCGCCTCCTCCGAAACGGCCTCGCCCGACGCCGCGCCGCGTCGTACGCCAGCCTGCGCCTCCGCTGCCTGATGGGCGGAGGAGCTAACGTTCACCTTGAGCGTCTTACGGGGCGCCAAGGGAGGATCTCCCACCAGAAGCGTCTGGCTGGAAGAAAAGACACTCCCAAGGTCAGCATGCAACCAAGGGGCAAACAAGAAGCGGACTCCACCAGAGAAGACGCTTACCGCGAACGGGGATGCAACCGCTTCGACACCGCCAGCCTCCTCTGCAACGGCGGCGGTGGTGGCAGCAGCGCGGCCTCGGTGTCCACCAGTGCCAGCTGGCCTCCGTCGGACCCCGGCACCTCCTCGACCCTTCGCGGAGATAATGGGGTCGCCCCCACCGTCACCCGCTCCACCTCCACCGTCAAACCCATCGGGCCGACGGCACGCTCCTCCGACACCCGCGCCTCGGGTGTGTCGGCCTCGGCCCCGGGACGGGCTGCCACTGGCCCCGGGACACCTCCTCCTCCTCCTTGGGGCGTCAGGCTCCTTGCCGGCGCCCCGGGAACCATCTCCCTGATGTCGGGGAGGTGTTCCAGGCAGGCCGTCCCCACCTCGCGCCCGCCGCCGTCGCTCGAAGAATCCGACACCGACGACGAGGGAGATGGTTCCAACGGGAGACCGTCGAGCTTCTGACGCCGGCGACGGGCGTCCAGCTTTTCGCGCGCGAGGATCTTCTTCGTGCGCTTCGCCTCCTGGGCATCTTTCTTCTTCTTCTCCTCCTCGGCACGCGCCCTGTTCACGGATCGCCGCCGGGCGTCCTCGGGAATGGGCGGCGGGGAACCTCGCACGTCTCTTATCCCCTGGGAGAACGACGAAGTAAGACAACAGACCAAAAAGGCGAAAAACAAGAAGGCCGCGAAAGCCTCGACAACATTCAACTTACCAGCGAGACATACCCCCGCGATGGGCGCATCGGGAACGGCATCAAATCGTCGATCTTCGGCTTCCCGTCCACCGCTTCTCTCACCCGACGCAGGGTCTCGTCGTCGGTAAGGGCGAAGGCGGACATCTTGACACCGACGATCGAATCGCCCGGGGTCATCTCGAACAACCGCCGCCGCCGGGCCATCAGCGGCAACACCCTCTGGCGGTGAAAAGCCGCCACGACCACGGCCGCCGAAAGGCCATGGTCACGCAGCTTCCCCAAGGCCCTCAAGAGCGGTTCCAGCCTAGGCTGATCGGCCTTGATGACGCCGTACCCCCATTTCTCTGGTTGACTCTCTACAACCCGCCCGGTATAAGGGGGAAGTCCTCCGCCGTCGTTGCGGAGGTAGAACCAGCCGTCATACCAACGACGGTTGGACGTTGACAGCTGGGCCGGGATGTAGAGGGACTGCCGGTCTTGGCGCACGTGAAGGGTGCAGCCGCCGGCCCTCTGCCCCTTCCGAGCCCCCCTCGTTCCCCCCAGCTTGGTGGTGAACGTCGCTCGGAACAAGTGGAGCCACAACTCCCAGTGGGGAGCGATCCCTAGGTACCCCTCACAGACGGCGACGAAGATGGCCGCCTGGGCGATGGAGTTGGGGCTGAAATTGTGCAGCTCCACGCCATAGTAGTGCGGGAGCGCCCGCATGAAGTTATCCACCGGCGACCCGAAGCCTCGCTCGTGGAAGACGACGAAGCTCACCACGTAGCCATCGCGCGGCCTCGGCTCCGACTCGTTCCCCGGAGCAATCCACTCCGGCTCGTCGGGGTCGGTGATCGGGCGAAGAAGACCGGTCTCCACGAGCGACTGCAGCTTCTCCTCGGTGACATTGGACCGCTCCCAGGGATCCGCCAGGAGGATGACGGGACCACCAGCCATTGCGCGGCGGAGGACGCTGCTACGACGGTAATCTCTCTCCCTCTCTCTTTCGGTCTCTCGCCCTCGCCCTTCTCTTCCCCGGCGCTCTATGCTCTCAGCAACGGCACGGAGGCAGCAAAAGCGAATGCGGAAGAGGTAAGAAGGGGAAGGGCGAGGCCCTTTGCGTATTTATGCAGGGACAAGACGAAACCGCCGGGCGACGAAATCGGGGAAGTTTCCCCCAAAAAATCCGGCGCGGTTATCCAGATCCGGTCTTACCGCCCACGCACCCACTCCCTCCTCGTTAATCGCGCGTGCAGGTACGTCCCGTCGGCTGACGCCACGTCGCGTCCAACCGCAGCAGCAGCAGGCGCCGTTTCGCCTCCCCGAAAAAGCCACCTCAAAAGACGCGCCTGCCATTAATTAGCCGTAGGGAGAGAAATAACCCCCCCCCCCCCGATTCCTTCCAGGCAAAGGAACTAGGCACCGAGCCCGCTACGGTCCAGGGGTTCGAAGGCTGGGCCCTTAGGGGTTTCGACAGCCGCCCTAGGGCAACAGAGTCAGGGGCAACTACGGGCGAGCCTACACGAGGCCGAGGCCCAAGCAAGCGAAACGCTTGGGACGCCCTGTGTTGTGTCCGAGACCGGTAGGGAGGTCTCCGAATGGGATCCCACCATAGGGAGGCACCAAGCCACCGAGGCCCAGCGAACGGCCTCGGCACCCACTAGAGAAACCCTCCGGTACTCTTGGAGCGCGTCTCCGGACCGCTAGCCGACCCCCAGCGAACGGGGTACGGGCCTCCACTCGGACTTACCCGATAACAGCTCACCGGAAGTGCCATCGCTCGCGCCCACCGAGGGTAGCGTGGCACATTCCACCCCTCCTTCCGAGCGAAAAGGAAGCACGAGGGTCGAATAAAAAGTCAGGAGAATCCCTGACAGCCCTCTTGCTCCGCGCAGAGGCTAAGGGACTCTTCCTGCAAAACGTTGCCGAGGCCCAGCGACTTGAGCTCGCACACGAGGGGTCTCGGCAAAACAAACCCTCCTTCCGAGCGAAAAGGAAGCGCGAGGGACGTTCAAAAAGCCGGAAGAACTCCTGACGGCCCTCTTGCTCCGTGCAGAGGCTAGGGAGCTCCTTCTGCAAAGGACGCCGAGACCCCGTGACCTAGGCTCGCACCCGAGGGGGGCTCGGCGGACAGACCCTCACGCGCGAGGGGCAAACCAAAAGCCAGGGGACCTCTGACCGCTCTCTCGCTCCGTGCGAGAGACTCGGGGGCTCCTCCTGCAACTTTGCCGAGACCCAGTGGCTCAGGCTCGCACGCGAGTGGGCTCGGCAAACAGCCCCCCGTCTGAGCGAAAAGGACGTGCGGGAGACGGACAAAAAAGTCGGGAGGACCCCTGACCACCCTCTCACTCCGTGCGGAGGCTCGGGGGCTCTTCCTGCACCCAAGATAAAAACAAGCGACCCGAGCCCGTTACGGTCCAGGGGTTCGAAGGCTGGGCCCCCAGGGGGTTTCGACAGCTGCCCCAGGGCAAAAGAGTCAGGGATGACTATGGGCAAGCCTGTGCGAACGCGCCCTGTGTCGTGTCCGAGACCGGCAGGGAGGTCTCCGAATGGGATCCCACCGTAGGGAGGCACCGAGCCACCGAGGCCCAGCGAACGGCCTCGGCACCCACTAGAGAAACCCGCCGGTATTCTTGGAGCGCGTCTCCGGACCGCTAGCCGACCCCCAGCGAACGGGGTACGGGCCTCCACTCGGACTTACCCGATAACAGCTCACCGGAGATGCCATCGCTCGCGCCCACCGAGGGTAGCATGGCATCTTCCACCCCTCCTTCCGAGCGAAAAGGAAGCACGAGGGTCGTACAAAAAAGCCGGGAGAACCCCTGACGGCCCTCTCGCTCCAGGCGGAGGCTAAGGGGCTCTTTCCGCAACATCGTCGAGGCCCCGCGATCCGAACTCGCACCCACGGGCCCGGCAAACACGATGAAAACGCCTCACTCGAAAGAGAAAAAAGCCCCTGAAGAAGTGAAATCACTCCTCCAGGGCCTCGGGGGCTACACCCGGCGGGTGCGCTCGCGCGCACCCACCGAAACCTCGAAAACAAAACACCATCCCGACAGGAACTATCAAGAGCCAATTCTCATCAGAACCTCAGGGGGAGTGCCTCCACTCCCCCCAAGGCTCGGGGGCTACTGTCGGATACCGTGAGAAGGGGTACCCTAAGCAAGATCCAAAAAACGACTGCTTAGACTTCGTAAAGATCGAAACCAGCTAAACGCTGCTGGCCTCGGCCGATTCTCCGACTCGCCCGAGGCCCCATCACCACGGGCCTCGGCCGATTCTCCGACTCGCCCGAGGCCCCATCACCACGGGCCTCGGCCGATTCTCCGATTCGCCCGAGGCCCCTCCCCGCGGGCCTCGGCCGATCCCCCGCCAAAAGCCTCGGCCAGGCCACCGACCCTCCGTCTCGCGCAAGGCGGGCTCGGCAGCACTCTGCCACCTCTTCCTTCTCCCGTTCCCCTGGCAAAACGTCGTGTCGCATCAACTCAGCCAACTGCTGCCCCTGACAACAGCCGCATGCCCGGCACAGTACAGCAGAATGGCCGATGGGACAGGAGACAGGACTGGGCAGGGGTTACCCGCCACTGTACTAACCACCGTGCACACGGGTTGACGCCCATGCCTCACTGTGCTGCCAACTCCTGCACCGAGGACAACGCAACGTGGGGAGCCACGTCTGGGCTACTGTGGCCTCGGAATCAGTACCCAGGAGCAATAATTCCCTCCAAGGCCTCGACAGTTTGCTTCAGGGGCTCGACAGCCTGGGGACCCATGTCCGCCAAAGCCCCCCGCGATGGCTTGGCCTCGGCACCTACAGAGCCACGGCCCCTTACGACGTCATCACGCGGTGACCTGCACGTCCCCCGGACTGGGCAGGGGTTACCCGTCACTATGCTATCCACCATGCACATGGTTGACACCCATACCTCACTGTGCTGCCAACTCCTGCTCCGAGGACAACGCAGCATGGGGAGCCACGTCTGGGCTACTGTGGCCTCGGAATCAGTACCCAGGGCCAATAACTCCCCCCAGGCCTCGACAGTTTGCTTCACGGGCTCGGCAGCCTGAGGGTTCATGACCGCCGAGCCCCCCACGATGGCTCGGCCTCGGCATCTGCAGAGCCGCTGCTCCCTACGACGTCATTACACGGTGACCAGCACGTCGCCCGCCATGTCCTGCATCAAGCCGTACTGGAGCCCCACGACGCACAAGATCGAGTATGACCAGCATGTCACTTCCACACGACAAGGACGGGGCCACTCCATCGACCATACCACAACAGTGGCCGGCTACAGGGCTCGGACACGCCACCCCATTTACAGAAGCGCTATGTAGCAACCTATGTACGGTCCCAGTCCTCCCTTAGAGTATAAAAGGGAGGGACTGGGGCCATTTCTAGAGACAAGAAACAAGAGGACGAACACACCGATAGAACCACACGCTTCCACGATGCTTGGGAACAACGTCTCAAGCAGTCCGCACCACCCTCGCCGAGGCCTGGGGCTAGCTCCCTCTCTCACCTAGCTTGTAACCCCTACTGCGAGCACTCAGGTGCAAGGAATACAAGATCGATCTCTCAGACTGGACGTAGGGCCTCGATTGCCTGAACCAGTATAAACCTTGTGTCTCTTTGCATCACCATCCGGGATTAGGGGCACGCAGCACAAATTCACTCGTTGGTTGAGGGACCCCCGGTTCCAAAACACCGACAAGTGGTGTTCGTTGAAATGTCTCTCTGGGATGCTCTTCGCGTTTCCTGTTGTTGGTGTGATCGTTGCTGCTGATGTTGGTAGTGTTGGTGGGTTTTTTTTAAAAAAAAATTGTGATTTGTTTAGTTTGTTGTCTTGTGTTTTGTTAATAACGATGTCCTAGGTCTTGGGGAAAGTGATGTGTATAATGCAAATTATTTTTTTATAAAATATAAAATGTTTTAAATTTATTTAGCTAATATTTTTTGTACAAAATCGTGTCCTAGGGAAATGGATACAGTACAGTTGGCCTGGTTAATTTGGTGGCAGAACTTAGCTGTCACAAAGTTGTGCATGTTCGTCTGTATCTATACTCAAGTACTAGTATAGCAATTTTGGTTGCCTCCACAAATAGACACGAGACAACTCGACAATCGACATGGCTGGAAATTCATCGATATGAACCATTTGTCAAAATGAGAAACCGATAGGAAGCAGACGAGCACCAATGGATCCTCGCTGATGTGAGATCTGATGCAGACGAAAGTTTGGGCCAGGTTGGGCTAGTATTAGATTTGGGGGTTCGTGCGACCTGGTCAATGGTCATTTCTCGGTCCAATCAAATCATTGACAACGCCTCTCCAATGTGATCTGGCGCATACTTCACGGACTCACGGAGGTTTGGAGGATGTCTCTTTGTTCTTCGATTTGAGACACTCGGCAGTCGGCACTAACCAATTCCATTCGTGCTTAATCCGACCGAAACGAACAACTTGCTCATTTAAGACCGAAACGCTCTTACCCGAGCGTCCGACGTCCGGTCGCTCGACCCACTCTCTGCGCTACCTGTGCCGCGCTCACCCGTCCTCTGCGCCACTGTCGTCCGTGCTGCCCCCACCCCACTCTCTGTACGCCGACGTCTAGCTTCGCGTTGCCAGTGAGTTTCACGTCGCTGGCGAGCACACCGGTGACCTCCACGTGCCACCTACTTGTCCTCTGCGTCGCCGCCGTCCATGCCGCCCCCCAAACCCACTCTCTGTGTGCTTTCGCCCAACTCCACATTGTCGATGAGCTCCGGGCCTTCGGCGAGCACACCGATGACCTCCATGCGCCGACGAGCCTTCATTCGCCGAAACAACAAGGAGATGTTTATGCAGATAGAGCATGTTGTAAACGTGTGTTTCAAGGGTTTCAGGTGTTTCAGAGGTATATTGTAAGTGTTTTATATCGATGTTGCAAAACTAGATCGGGACGTTGCACATATTGCAATGGCTATACGTATATTTCAAGTGTATGTTCCAAATATTTTATTCGTATCAGGCCTATGTTACATATGTTTTTATCTAAATGTTGCAAAAGTAGATCTGAATGTTGCATATACATGCTTGGAAAGCGTATGTTTCAGGTGTTTCATACGTCTGTTGTAAGTGTTTCATCTGGATGTTGCATATGTTTGCAATGGCTTTCAAGTGTTTTACAAGTGTTTCGGACGTATGTTGCAAATGTTTCAGCTGTTATCGGATGTATGTTGTAAGTGTTTCATGGGTGTTGCAAAGGTAGATTCGGTGTTGCACATGTTACAATAAGATCCACCTGTCGCACCTACCTGCTGCAGCTGCTCGATGATGCCCGAGCGCCACCGAGCGAGCGTAGACGGGCGCATGAGAAACCGAGCGCAAACGTGAGGGCCCACGCCATGGGACGCGTGAAAAGCAGGCGGCACTGGCTCTTTATCTGCGCACGGCACCATCTGATCTAGCACCCTAGATTAGACGTCTGGACACTAGCAAATCCGCTTTTAAGAGAATCGCTGGATTGGATCTATCCAGCGAACAGCAAGCAGTTCTCGACCCCTCTACCCGTCCACCCGCACCACGCCCAGTACGTGACAAACTCCAGCGCCATGCATGTGGCGGCGACCGCGGCGGAGCCATGCCTCCTGCTCCACCGTCAGCCCGTGCGCTAGTTGCTGGCCCTGGCCTTTGAGGCTGCTGCTCAGTTCCTTTCCTTCTCATCTCAGCACATGCAAAAAAAACACGTTCGTTCAAATCATGGTACCTACTACTGCTGTTCGTATTCGTCTCACTAATCATGTTGTGCACGTAGGTACCATACACATGCTCGTCTGGTGTTTAGATACAGTGACTAAAATTTAGGAGGTGTGTCGGAAGGATGTTATATGGGGTGTTCGGATACTAATAAAAAAATAAATTACATAATCCGTCAGTACTTCATGAGATGATTTTTTAAGCCTATTTAATCCGTCATTAGCACATGTTTACTATAGCACCACATTGTCAAATCATAGACTAATTAGGCTTAAAAGATTCGTCGTGCAAATTAGTCACAAACTATGCAATTAGTTTCGTAATTAGTCTATATTTAATACTCCATGCATATGTCTAAATATTCGATAGGACAACGACTAAAATTTAGAAGGGCAACCAAACACCACCTAACTTAACTTTGTCGTTGCTACTTGCAAGGTCTAGTGCCCCGTGCCCGACAATCAGCCTGTTCGGCAGACCGTAGACGATCGTGAATTATTTACTAATGGCTGGTTTGGTATAAGAGAAAAATACTATTCCAGCTTATAATCCACGATCGTATACGAGCGAGCAAACAGTCTGAATTACTTGTTTCTTGACATCCAGGTCTGTGCGTTTGCGTGCAGCGAACAGGAGATGGCAGCTTGCGTCCCGAGCACACCGCAAGCATGCAGTGGCAGCATGCCAGCACACAACGACGCAAGAGAGCACGGAGCCATCAATTGATCAGACTTATCCGTGGTACAGCTCATAACAAAACAGCATGGCCCGGTTTAGTTTTTAAAAACTTTTATCCTAAAGTGTCACATCGAATCTTACGGCACATACATGAAGTACAAAATATAAACGAAAAAAAACTAATTACACAGTTGGATGAGAAATCGCGAAACGAAACTTTCGAACCTAATTAGTCCATAATTAGACACTAGTTTATCAAATACAAACGAAAGTGCTACCGTTGCCAAAACCAAAAAAAAAAATCACCATCTAAACGCGCCCTAAGTTGACTTATCAGCAGAAAAAAAAAAAAAAAAAAACATCAGCCGAACAGCGGCCACACCAAATTGAAGACAGCTTGGCACTACAGGGCAATGTGCCGTTTTAGAATATGCTAAAATCATTTGGAGAGCTAGAAAACATATAAAACACCCTAGCGCTATTTAGCTTTTCTGTATCGCAGGAGCAGCAAGCAGCCGACATCAGACTCTGAGCTCTGAGCTCTGACAGTATACCACACCAGCGCGGCAGCGCACACACGCTAGTTGCTAACAGCCTCCATGGCCGCGGATGCTCCCCGGCCTCGTGTCATGGTGCTGCCCTTCCCTGCCCAGGGTCATATCATGCCGCTCATGGACCTGTCCCACCGCCTCGTCGACCACGGCTTCGAGGTCGACTTCGTGAACACGGACTTCAACCACGCCCGCATCCTCACGGCCTTGGCGGCAGGAGGAGAGACCGGGGCGGCTGTCCATGCCGGCATCCACTTGGTCTCTTTCCCGGACAGCAAGGGCCCCGACGGCGACCGCGCAGACATCGTTCAGCTGGCTCAGGGCTTGCCGGCGGCGATGCTCTGCCGCGTTGAAGAGCTGGTCAGAGCTCAGAAGACTCGGTGGGTGGTGGCTGATGTCTCCATGAGCTGGGCGCTGGACCTGGCCGGCACGGCGGGCGTGCGCGTCGCCTTGTTCTCGACCTTCTCGGCTGCCATCTTCGTGCTGAGGATGCGTGTTCCCAAGATGGTAGAGGATGGCATCATTGACGAAAGTGGTAAGAGCAAACCAAACCCGATTTCTTTGTCATCTGTACTCTCCAGATCAGAATATATTCATGCTGGACAAAGTGCTTCCGTGTGCAGCGGTTGTGAAGAGGAATGAGAGGATCAAGCTGAGCCCCAACACGCCAGCCATCGACGCCGCCGACCTCCCCCCTGGGTTAGGTTTGGAAACAGCAATGAGACACGAAGATTCATGATAAATGGCATAGCCAAGAGCAACCCGACATTCGCGCTCGCTGACACCATTGTCTGCAACACGTTCCATGCTATCGAGTCCGAGGCGCTGGCCCTCCCCAAGGCGGCACTAGCCATCGGCCCCCTCGAGGCGCCGACGTCGAACTCAGCCAGCCAGCTCTGGCCCGAAGACACGGCCTGCCTCGCCTGGCTCGACGCCCAGGCCGCCGGATCAGTTGTCTATGTGGCATTCGGTAGCTTTACAGTCTTCGACACTGCAAGGCTCCAGGAGCTCGCCGACGGGCTGGCGCTCACCAAACGCCCGTTTCTGTGGGTGGTCGGGCCGAACTTTGCCAACGGCGTCGATGAAGGCTGGCTGGACCAGTTCAGACGCCGCGTTGGAGACAAGGGGCTAGTCGTCGGCTGGGCTCCCCAGCAGCGCGTGCTCTCGCACCCTTCGGTGGCATGCTTCATCTCCCACTGTGGATGGAACTCGACCATGGAAGGGGTGCGTCACGGCGTCCCGTTTCTGTGTTGGCCATACTTTGCCGACCAGTTCATGAACCAGAACTACATCTGCGACACGTGGGGCACGGGCTTGAGGATCTGTGCCGATGAGCGGGGCATCTTCACCAAGGAGGAGATCAGGGACAAGGTCGACCAGCTGCTCGGTGATGATGGGATCAGAGCGAGGGCACTGTCTTTGAAGAGAGCAGCGTGCGAGAGTATCGCAGATGGAGGGTCCTCGCATCAGGATCTGCTCAAGTTTGTAAACCTGCTGAGAGAACAATAATCTTTAGCTTATCAGAATTGTTTTAGTCATTCAGAGGTCATTTGGTTAGATAAATATTGTCCGCAGAGTCGCATTCAAAGTTGGATAGACAGACATGGAGAAAAAGATCCGACGTCGGTGTTACTAGCAAATGCATTGTCACCTCATGGGCCACATACTGAAAGTGACACCTAGCTACGTCTTAAGATATTGCCTTTTGTATATATCAATCTGGAAAGTTTTTAAAACGATCTCTAGTTGTGCAAAGTGCCTATGGAAGTTGCACAGTATAACAGATTACTAAATTAAGCAGAGGAATGCTGAATGCCAGCTGCCGAGCCACTAAAACTTAGCCAGCAGAGCACTACAACTAGAAGCAAGTGCAGAGTTCACCAGACTACCAGGAATGTTCCTGATTCAGAGTCACTATCTCAAATAACTAATTATTAGGTAAGGAATTACACAGACGAATAGAAGCAGGCTTACCAAAAAAATTATGGAGATGTCCCATGAGACAAGGCCATGGCATTGAAGTTATTTCCAAGACACAATCTGACTCTTACTATTTCAGTGGAGTATGCAAATCAGCGTGAGCTTTCTCCACAAGTAGATGAACACTAAACATCAAAAACAAGAAAAAGTTTCCAAACAGAATGTAATATGTTAACCATGATCGCGATTACCTTTTGGACATATTGGGGTTTCAGACATTTGAAGTTATAGCCAATATCCAAGAAATAGCTGTTCTAAAAATATTCTTATTTTTCAGATGAATTACCATGTCATCACGTTAGTTGGTGAAATTCCAAGGAAGAATTGTAATATCCTTTTTACAGAGGGCCAATATCTTTGAACCTATTGGAATCTAATGAAACATTTTATGCATATAATGGATAGGCACAACCAAACCTAGGAGAAGAGATCAGCAGCAGGCATCTCAGCCACGTGCATATAAGCGAATATATGGAAGTTATTTTGCTTGCCCAGCATGATGAGAAAACAAAGTGGTCAACTATGGACTGAATGATTGTGAAGATAACCTTTTCTTTGGAAAAGGTAGACCTGTATTTAGTAGGCTACAAATCTGCTGATGTATGGTC
The DNA here is from genome assembly GCF_019320115.1 of Miscanthus floridulus. Classification (NCBI taxonomy): domain Eukaryota; kingdom Viridiplantae; phylum Streptophyta; class Magnoliopsida; order Poales; family Poaceae; genus Miscanthus; species Miscanthus floridulus. Next base: position 27,019,956 of record NC_089580.1, read on the forward strand.
TGATGAAAAAACCATGATTTTGGCACCCTTTATATGCACACCCGATGGACCAATCTGGTTATACCTGCCTACAAGGAGCAGCAAGCATTGATCCCACAAACTGTTTGTAGCCACAACAGAAACAACCTTCATGGCTTTTGCTGCTCCTAAACCTCATGTCCTGGTGCTACCCTTCCCTGCACAAGGTCATGTCATTCCACTCATGGAGTTGTCCCATAGGCTAGTTGACTACGGATTCAAGATTGACTTCATAAACACCGAGTTCAACCACGATCGTATCTTCAAGTCCATGCAAAACAAAGGAGCAATCCCAGAGGGTTTAAACATGCTCTCAATTCCAGATGGTATGGACCCTGATGATGATCACACAGACATTGGCAAGATGGTCGGGGGCTTATCAGCTGCCATGCTCAGCACCCTTGAGGAGATGATCAGAAGCAAGCAGATAAAATGGGTGATAGCAGATGTGTCTATGAGCTGGGTGCTAGAACTAGCAAATACAGTGGGAGTACGTATTGCTTTGTTCTCAACTTACTCAGCATCTGTGTTTGCACTAAGGATGAAACTGCCCAAACTGATTGAGGATGGTATTATTGATGAAAGCGGTAAGAAATATTCAAATCATCTTTAGCATAAATAATTCCATACTGTCATGTTCCTCCTTACATCCTATGTCTTAGTGACCAATGCAAGACCATTGAATTTAATGCAGGGAATGTGAAAGTGCATGAGATGATCCAACTGACTCCACCCATTGATTCAACTGAGATCCCCTGGGTCAGCCTGGGCAGCACCCCAGAAAGACGCATAGTGAACATACAGAATGTCATTAGGACTAACCGATTGATAGCGCTTTCTGAGGCCATCATCTGCAACACATTCAGAGAAGTAGAACCTGAAGCATTGCCTATCCTCACCAATCCATTACCCGTAGGTCCACTGGTAGTGCCGATGTCAAAGCCGACTGGTCATTTTTTGTCTGAAGACCAGACCTGCCTCACCTGGCTTGACACACAAGCCCCAGGCTCTGTCATATACGTGGCATTTGGGAGCTCTACTGTCTTTGACGCAGCAAGATTCCATGAACTCGCCAATGGACTTGTGTTATCTGGCTGGCCGTTCATATGGGTGGTTCGGCCAAACTTCACCAAAGAAATCGATGAGGATTGGTTCAACCAATTCAAGCAAATTGTCAATGGGAAGGGACTGATTGTTACTTGGGCTCCCCAGCAAAGGGTATTGTCACACCCCTCAGTCGCTTGCTTCATGACACATTGTGGGTGGAACTCAACGATGGAAGCTGTGCTGCATGGTGTCCCGTTGTTGTGCTGCCCCTACTTTGCTGACCAGTTCTGCAACCAGAGCTACGTGTGCAATGTGTGGAAGACAGGCCTGAAGCTTTGTTCCAAACTTCCAATGAGCAAGGGGTCGTGACAAGGGAGGAGATCAAGGAAAAGGTTGTGCAGCTGCTTAGAGATGAGGATATCAAGGCGAGGGCAGTTATGTGGAAGAACATGGCATGTGCAAGCATCAGAGAGGGAGGATCCTCTCATGCGAACTTGCTCAGACTTGTGAATTTGCTACGAGAAGGACGATGTTCCACAATTTAGACTCAGTTTCCTCATACAGTTTAGTGCAATAATTCAGAGTTTGGTTCTGTGATTAATCGTTTGCTATGTCAGTATCTATATATGTGTAACCCATAAAGCCCTTCTTTCAATAATTTGGAGGCAACCAGTCCAGTCCAATAAAATGCAGTCATCCTGTGCATGCTATTCATTATTCAATAGAAATTCCACAGGTTGTGGAGTTGTTGATATGTTTAATTAACATGGTAATAGCAATTCGTAAAAAAATGAAACAGAATGAACACCATGACAGGCATTGGGATATCAGTGATTCAGTGTCATAGCCAATTCGTACAATAAGCTGCTAGTTACTGGAAGATTGTTTTTCTCCCAGAACGGGTTAGTCCCAAATTTCATTACCGAAGCAACAAACTTACCAAACTGAATCTAAGTTACCAAGTGCATTTGAACCAATAAAACAACTTGGAGCCGTAGAGCGTACCTGTGTGCTCGGTGCCTGTGAACGAGAGGTGTTTGATGGAATGCCGACCCCCGATGACAGGGGGCAGCGCCATCCCACGCAGGTCACGGGTCACGAGATCCTCACCGTTCCGAGCACCGGCGTGCTGTCCGCGGCGGCGGCGGCGTGCTGACTGCCCCCATCGGCCCATCCTGTCTCGACTACATCGGTCGGTGGTCGGCGGATGATGCAGGTGGGTGGTGTTGGCCCCGTACGCCGGCGCCGCGCCGCCGCACCCCATAGTTCGACTCGGGCCGTCGAGCGGGGATGGTTCGATATGGATTGGGCCCAGGGTATGAGAAGGAAGTTTGGGCCAGGTTGGGCTTCTATTCGATTTGGGGCTCTGTGCGGCCTGGTCAATGGCCATTCCTCGGTCAAATACTTCAAATCAAATCATTGACGACGCTCCAATAAAAAGATGAAGCGGTCTGAATGTCTGATGATCTCGCGCATAGTTCACGGACTCACCGTCAAAGGGCGCGCTCACGCCACGCCCACGCAGGGAAAAACACTGTTCGACATCGGTGCAAAAAATACTGTTCTGACTGAATTGTTGTGAGAGGAAAACATTGTTTCAGCTGAAAAAACAAGCCGAACAAGCCGGTTTCTCGGTAAGCCAAACGGGTCCCCTTCCCTCTCCGCCGGGGGCCCGGGGGTAGACGAGCTTTTCGCACGGCACGCTCCACATGTTCACTAGCAACCTGGTAACGTGCCCAAAGCGGGCACATGCCATGTTCGCCATCATAGGGGCCGGGAAAAAAGGGCCAGGAAAAGAAAAAAACAAAAGAGCGAGCAGCCTCGGCTGTCGGTTGATGCGTCATGCCATCCGTGTCTGCTCGACTGCTCCCTCCCCCTTGGCCTAACCGATTTGTGCGTTGGACGAATGAATCGACGACGCCCGCTCCTAACTCTGCCGAACCGGGCGTACCGGAGGCCGGCCAACGAGAAGACTTGCTAGATTCGCACGACAGCTGCCCGAACCTCCCGGCTGTTGACGCAGCGGCTCCGGCCACGCGTCTCGGCTCCAGTCACGGCAGCCGGCAGGTCGTCATCGTCTTCGGGTCCATTTTTAGGCAGGTTGCGGTTCGTTCTTGATGGGGGTGTGCACGCATTACCAAACATTTTGGTCCCAGGAGACTTCAGACTAGAACCAAAGAAAATGTGAGTCAGAGTTTGGTGTAACGGTGTTTTCAGTTCAGCTCTGAAACGATGCGGGCTAGTGGCACTGTAGCATCCGGCGATCTTTTGCTACTACTCCGATCCATCTGCACCGAGGGACATTCCCCCACAGTGGCACACATGGAGAATTGGAGATGGAGAGTCCTTTTGGTCCACTGGCACTTCAGCGCTGGACTTCCGATCTGTGGAATGCTTCTCTGTTTCGCAAGAAACATATGATTCACGTGGGCTTCTCTGTCTCACCCTCTCTTTTTTTTTCTTTCACGATGTGACCGTGCTTGTTTCGTCTGGTTCTAGGGATCGTTAAGTTTGCTAGGAGGCGCCAATGCAAGGCGGAGGGACCTTTTACGTAGCCACGTGGTTAAACGTTACCACTGGATTCACAGGGCCAATGTAGCATCGTTAATTTACCACGCCTAGTTCAAATATGAACCGTGCCTTGACCTCAATATGTATGAGTGGAAAAGGTAATATATGTTATGCTTGGGGTATATAAAAAACATGAACTACGAGGGGCAAAACAGCCCAAGCATTCAGAAGCAAAACTTTCTCACACAGATCGAAAGACCGGCAAAACAGCCTCAAGCATTCAGAAGCAAAACTTTCTCACACAGATCGAAAGACCTCTAAACCCTTGTCCCACTCATACACGGCGGCGTCGTTGTTCACATGAGACTGGACCGGTCCTTAGAACAATGCTTTGACACTCACGTAGAATCAAAACAACCCCCGAACCCTTGTCTCACTCATCCATAGTGCACCATTGTTCATATGAGACTGGACAAGTCCTTAGACCTATGTTTTGGCGTATGACAGATGAGAAAGTACTTTTAAAATAGCAATTCTTACGCATAAGAGGCGGGGAGTCGAATTCCTGACCGGTTGCTTCCCACAACAGGGTTCCAACCACCAAGCTGCTAGTTCGTTCGCATGCTTGGGATATATGTCTTCTAATAACATACACACGGACGACGGATCCAGCGGTGGGGCGGGTGGGGCTCTAGCCCCCCGTACGGCCGCTGGATTCATGGAGCCCCCTTAGAAATTTTTGTCATGGATACACCTTTAGAAGAGGCTGAAGTTGTCTGGAGGTTGAAGAAGCCCTCTAGACATTTTCTTGAATCCGTCCGTGACATACATATAGTTCATCAAACGAGCACCAGGTGATGGAACACTCGATGAGCAATAGTTCGAGGTCTTCATCATCATCCAAGCGACGTTACAAGAGGCTACTACATTACTGGGTGTTATCTTCAGGCATATAGGGAGGGAACTGAATGGAGTAGCCTATGAGCTCACCTAGATGGCGAGGTGGTTGTACCATAGTGTTATATTTGTATAACTTAATTGTTGGCCAATGTGCATTGACCACCTAGTTTGCTCGTGACTGTTTGAACATTTCAAGTAATAATTTATAAAGGTCCCTCCTTAGTTTTTTTCTTTTTTTGAGAAAAGGTCCCTCCTTAGTTTAAAAAAACGTGTACTATCGCTTGAGTTAACTGGAACCTTTTGTCAAAGAAATGGGCCACATTTTTAGAATGTTTTGTGCAATTTGAGCAATAAGTAGTTTACAAATACAGTTCGAGCATGTTTAGCAGAACTTTGTTTCCTCTCTAGTTTTGCCTTCTCTTTTCGGGTTCATAAACCCGGGGTCTCTCGCGGACCAGCTTTCCAACAAATGTTCAGCCCAAGCAGACAACACGCAACTCATGGGCCGGCCCAAGTATCTGAACAGCAGGCCAGAAGTGCAATTCAATCACCAATCGAAAGGCATGGCCGAGGAGGAGCGGCACCCGTTTTCTGACTCTGGCCCACCTCTCTGACCGGAGCGCTCACTTCGGTCTCTAGCCCGCCACCGGACGGCCTCTCTGACCGGAAGGCCTGGCCAAAACACTACTCCAACTCCGACCCCACGTCTCTGGTCGGGGGTGTGTAAAAACCCTGCTCACTGCTCTTCTCCGACTGATGCAACCAGAGTCGACTGGGACCAACCGACCGGGGACGCCCGCTCGGAAAGGACCAGGGAACGAATGGAGAAAGCAAAACAAGGCACACAAGTCAAACCACGATACCAGGGACCGTACCCTGTACACCTGCATAAATAGTACTCTACAACCTCCCTAACACAAACGGTGTTGTAGACGCCGACATTTTTCCTACAGTATTGTGGGCGCCATTAATTCCCATACGGTAAGACTCCCCCCACATGCCTTTGGGCATCAACAGTGTTGTGGGCGCCGGCATTTACCGTACCGAATGAACATGGTGAAACCCCTCACATGCCTTAGGGCATCAACAGTATAGCAGGTACCGACATCTGTCATACCCGAACAAAACGACGCAACCTCCCACGTGCATCCGACATCCAACAGTATTGTGGGCGCCTACCATCATCCTGTACCCGCCGGCGTGGGCAACAAGGCTTAGAAGCATACGTACTCTCTCCCTCTCACTTGTATGGCCATCCCCTTCATCTATAAAAGGGGATGCGCTCTCTCCCATCCGGGGAGACTCATTCAAGTTCATCCAAGTGATTCCAGATTCATTAGATCGATCGAGTTCACTAGTTTACAACAACAGAACCACCAGGTTCGAACCTCAAGCACACGCTTGAACACTTAGCTCATAGCGGAGCTCCTGTCGCTCTTGGCCCTTTCGATCGGACCTCTTGTACTTTCTCCTTCTCGTTTGTAACCCTACTGTAAACTTTGAGCACCTGGGCTCAGGAATAAAGTCACCGACCGACTCAAACTGGACGTAGGGCACGTTGCCTGAACCAGTATAAACCCTGTGTCATTGAGTGCTAGGCCACCTCCGATCATAACGTACGGCAAAACTACAAATATTTACTTGTTGGTCACTTTCTGCACCGAAACCTCTAGAGATATATCTTCTCTGATGGAGCTAAATCCCTTAAAAAGGTGTTTGGTAAAATGGTTTCTTTTACATTTTTTCCCTAGAATAGATTGGAGATCTCAAATATGCATAGTACATCTACCTATTTTGACTTGTATTTTTAGAGTACAGTTCATCGAAACCCTAGCGCTCGAACACCCTTCTCTTTCCCATCCGCAAGAGAATCAGGACAAGCAATTACTAATTCAAGGCCCCAACGAAGGCTCCACGTTAATTCTCACCAGAAGCGCTAAGAAAAAAGATAAATTCTAGAAACTCTCACAATAATCAGAAACATCTAGCCTTCAATTTGAGACACTCTAATGACCAACATAAATAATAATCGTTGGGTCGATTTTGATTTATAAAAATTTATCCATCTATGTCATTATAAAATATATAATAAAGTAACCCCTAATGCTTATAAATTACCCACCCTGCCATAATGAAACATATTTCAAAATAATCCCCTAAATTTGTATTTAAATTGCCTACTTTTATCATTGTGAAAGAAAATTCAAAATAACCCCCTAGATTAGCATCTAAATCCACCCACTCTAACATTATGCAAGATAATTAAAAGAACACCCTAATATTTTTTATAAATTACCTACCTTTGCTCTTATGAAAGATCTTACTATGTAAAACCATTTAATTTGTAACTAAATTATCCATCTTAGTTGTTATATAAAATAGAGAAAAATATTTTTCAATTGAACATGTAAATGCATTAAACTATTAAAAAACCAATTCAATATCCATAAATATATGCTACATATATTTCTAAAGTACACACTCGACCACTATTAAAAGTTAAAGGCAGGCATAATGATATGTACCACCACGTAAACCAAGTAAACATGTATATATTAGGATACATGTTTATTTTAATAGCTTATCAAGTGAAAAATATTCCTTAACAAACTATATAACAATGGCACCAAAAATTTCACTTTAAGTTATATTAATACTCCATGATAATATATTTTCAAGTTGTTATCTTAAATAACTTTATACATTTTGACAAAAAGTGTTTCATATCAATATTAGCCATTTAATTTTAAGCGCTATATATTTTATAAAACAATAGTACTACACATATAATTATTTGATATAACAAAATAACATATTGAGTGTTGTGGTGCAAGCTGAGATGACTATTCATGCGCTATTGTAAGATACAATAAGCAATAGATTTGCAACTTAACATGTGGATAAAAAAATATAACAAATAGATAAAAATTTGAAAGCTTTATATGGACTCACGTTGTTAAAAAATGGATGCAACAAGATCTTGTATAAGTATATAACTTAAGCTAAATATATGTCACACTCAAAAGCAATAGATTTGCAACTTAACTTGTGAATAAAAAATGATAACAAATACATAAAAAATTGAAAGCTAAAATATAGACTCACGAAGTAAAAAAAATGGATGCAACAAGATCTTATATAAGTATATAACTTAAGCTAAATACATGTCACACTAAAAAGGATAAATCTAAGAAATTCTAACTAGAGGTGCCTAATGGAGCGTTTACGCTAATCTTCATGAGACCCGCTAGGAAAAAAGATAAATATTTCTTACTCTCACGAAAACAATAAGTTCTGGCCTTTAATTCGGTAGACTATAATAACAATAGTCATTGAATCTATTTTATTTTCTAAATGGAGGTGGGATGAGGCTGAGGAATGGATGAGTAACTACCACTTCTATCCTTTAAGATTTCATTAGAGTAAATAGTCATTGTAAAGCTTAGATTAATACCTTCTTGATATTAGCACCGCTGCCCCCATCCTATATCTCAATTTCAAGCTCAAGCATTGATCTTATGCGACGCGATGCAAGTTATAAATGATTATTTATGCCATCATAGTACTAGAGTGTAATTTATGTGGCAGAACCGTCTAATCTAATACCTCACAGGAGTTCTTGTCTTTCATTAGACACTATGTACTCAAGGGAGGACACTAAATTACGCAGTTTCGTCGAGCACACCCCAAGGGAGAACCCAAAAATCCATATTTTTTCATCAGGATCATAAATGAGAGAATAAAGCTCACAATATTCTTAAGTCATTTTTTACATCACTTTTCATGCAACATCAGAGTATAATATTTATTGTTTATAACAACGAAATATAACCATGTTATCAGAGTTTCAGCGGAAATAAAATCATTTAACGACAAGTTAACATTAACATGATGATCTGTTATATACATCATAACAGGTTATAAGTTTTTCCATTGTAAACCATTTTGGGTGGAAGTTTCAAATAAACTCTATGTCCGCAACGTTTTAAGAAAATCCTCGCTGATCCCACCAGGAGGTTTCCACACATAAGTGTCAGCTCCATATGTTCCTATCACCTGCAATAGGCTAGAACAACCCTGAGTACTCAATTGTACTCCGCAAGGCTTACCCATCAGAGGAAAGAAAAGACTTTAAGGATATGCAAGGCTATGTGGCTTGTGGGTTATTGCATCTGCAGGAAGTATTACTAAGCGTGCGTCCTTATATTTAATTTCATCAGTAGTCATCATTAGTTCATTAGCTAACCATTCTATGTAAGCACATGTGCTACTTTTAAGCAGGTGGTAAGCAATCAGGACCGTTTTACCATCTTTCATCTTCCAGTTCTTGCTATGCTGCCAGATTGTCGACAAGTCGTACCGGCTTACTCGGCGATTCATGAATCAATGTGTCCAGCTAGGTACCCCAAAACACACGCCCCGCTTATACCCCAGGCACAGGCAAGACCAACCCGCCACTTTCTTGTCATAGGGTCCAGGTCTTTGTCTAAACTTGGACTCCAAGCCTCCGTACTTGAGTCCCAGAATCAGTGCAGTGCTTGGACCTTCACCCAAAAACCACCTCTAAAAGTCAGTTCGGAAAGAGCCGGAACCTATGACAAGAAAGTGAAGTCTTCTCTGCTCCCATAAACAAGTATATGCTCAGGATAATAAGTCTGTGACCTGACTAGAATCCAATGCAACGGTCGGTCCTTAACCGACACAGGCGGAACAAAGTGCAATTCGAGCCTTGCTCGAATGCTTAACCAAGTCCAGATCCAAAATACCATTCCGCCCAGTCTCTAATTATCATTTATATATATTCCATGTTATAGTAATATAATAACAACAATAATATCTTTCCTGTCTCTCGCGAGTGACACGTAATCACTCGACTTCTACCGGAGTCCTATAGCATAGCAATCTACACGATTCTATCATACTAGTAAGACTCATAGGATCAGTGTGTGTGTGTATATATATATATATATATATATATATATATATATATATATATATATATATATATATATACACACACACACACAAGTGTGTTTCATTCAACTCCCTAAACTTAATGCACAAGCATAAAATAAAGTACAGAATAATAGGGGTTATGCACCGGAGCTTGCCTGAGAAAAAATATAACTAAGTTAGCTTTCCATCATGGCAACATGATCATCAAGGCACCACCTTTTCCGCTACTTCGGTCATCTCCATGATTCATCGTTGTTCCTACTATGATATACGTGGATGCAACGCATAGATGTTGAAAGTTCCTTGTTTGGTTTTGGTAATTGAGTGACAACTTAGGTGGACTAATTGTGTTTATGTGAGATACACAGGTGATTAGTCCACAGGTACATGTGTGTGAGCAAGATATGCCATGAAGGTGAAAATGGCTTGGAGATGTTGCAAAGCTTACACATGTGATGATGAAGGAGTTTAATGCACATGAGACATGACATTGAGTCATGTGATCAAGGTGGAGAAGATCAAGACAAGACTTGGCTTGATGGACCGGTTGCAAGCGTGAAGGGCAAGTCGAAGGCTTTGGAGTGATGGACCGCGTGGCGGTGAAGCTTGAGCAAGACTTGACGCCGATGGACGAAGGCAACGGTGAAAAGCAAGTGAAGTCAAGATCGATGAACTAATGTGATCACGTGATGATATGAAATGGATCATATCATCGTTGATCATGTTGGTGCATGTGTTGCATCGACATTGGAGGAGATGGGATAAAATACGCAAGGCAAAGGTATAACCTAGGGCATTTCATTTCATCGGTCATAGGTGTGTAGAGAAGTTTATGACTGGGTTTAGGATAGATGGCTGTACTATCAAGAGGAGCAAACTTGTTTGCATATTGGTCATCTAGTGCCACTTGAGTGATCTAACTTTGCATCGTCGCTAGGATTGAGTGGCGTGGCAAGTTGAGTGGCTAACCCTTTGGAAAATGATTGTGAAAAGCTAACACACATACACATGGTGGTGCACACTTGGTGGTGTTGGCACATTTGCAAAGGAGAAGAAGTTAGAGTTGTTGTAAATCAACTTAGAGAAGAGAAGAAGGTTTTTCGGTGTACTCCGAACTATAGGATGGTCCTTGGATTGTAATACTACTTTGATCCATTGTGATTTGGATCAAGTATTCATGTGGGATGTGTAGCCATATGAGTAAGCTTTCCAAAATGTCCAAGATCATTGAAATCGGAGTTCGGAGCTAAGAGTTATAGCCGTTTTAGTGCTGAAAGGTCTGTGACCGGACGCTAGCGCGAAAAACGATCGGACGCTGGGTTCCAGCGTCCGGTCAGCACCTGCGCGTCCGGTCCCAGCGTCCGGTCAGTGTTTTTAGTGTGTCCAGAAGCGACCGGACGCTGGGAGAGTCCAGTCAGTGATGACCGGACGCGTCCGGTCGCTGAAAAACATCGCTGGAACCTCTCTGTAAGTGACCGGGCGCTGGGTTTCAGCGTCCGGTCGTTTTGACCTGCGCATCCGGTCAGTACGCGCTTTGCCCAGTGAAGGGGTAACGGCTAGTTTAGCCCTTGGGGCTATAAAAGGAGTGTGTGGCCGGCCTTGGGCTAGTTGCTTAGCACCCTCACGCCTATGTGGCTTGTGTAGGAGTGCTTGGATGCCCTCTAACTCACTTGTGCTTGCAAGAGTGCGAATCAATTGCGAGTGAGTGTGATTCTAGTGCGTTGTATTGTGAGATTGCATCGAGTGGCACTATGTGATCAAGTTGCAAGCCGATGGTGCTTGTTACTCATGGAGGTTGCCACCTCCTAGACGGCTTAGTGGTGGTCTCCGTCGAAGCCCGCAAGAAGCTTGTGCGGCACTCCGGAGAAGAGCTTGTGAGGGGTACTTGTGCTCGCCCTGCGGGAGCCGCGAAGAGCAACTCTAGTCCGCCATCTCGACCCTTCAATTGGTATCAGAGCCGAGTCTCTCATTTGTGGTCTTTACCGACCTGAGAGGATGGTGGCTTATGGGCTAGATGTTGATTGTCCATATATTTTTAATGGAACACACTTTACATGATGAAAAAATTGGATGATATGCAATTTTAAGTTTATTTGCCCTCAAATGTGGTGGATGGTAGATGTAGGCTTTTCTCATGTGTTAGATGAAGCTAATCTAACTCAATCACAAGAGAAATTCCTAGATCTCGATATCTAAGCTACTAACATCATGTATAGATCCTTGCATGATAACATCTTTGGAAAGATCATGGACATGAAGACTGCTCATGAGATTTGGAGTTATCTCGATGAGAAATATGGGACGGTCTCCGATGATGATGATGATGAGCCTAAGAAGGAGGCACTTGAGCGTGTTGAGCATGACCACAATTTGGTGATTGTGGAAGATTGCTCCACCTCATGGTCAAGTGAGGATGATGATGATCAATCCACTACAAGCTCACTTGACAAGGTTGATGATGATGCCACAAGTGTTGCACATGAAGATTCTACTCCATGCACACTTGATGGTGATGATGGTTCATGCTCAAGCCATGATGATGCTACTTCAAGCTCTTCTACATCACCACATTGTCTCATATCACAAGGTGACACTAAGGTATCAAGTGATAGCGTGGTTGATCATATTGATTCATATGATGAGCTTGTTAGTAGACTTGCTAGCATGACCATGTCTTTAGAAAATGAGAAAGCTACAATATTGAAATTAGAAAATGAAAACTCATTTCTAAAGGACTCTTGTGAAGAACATAAGAAATTACTTAATGCTTATAAATCTTCACATGATGAGCTTAAATTGAATCATGAGACACTTCTTGCATCTCATGATGAATTAATAGAACAACATGCTTCTCTCATTAAAGTGTTCACAAAGAAACTTAAAAATAATGAGAGCTCATCACATGGATCAAATGATCAATTGCAAAATGTTGCTAACCCTTGTGATGTAGACAAGAAGCATGTATCCACCTTTTGTGATGATTTATTAGATATACCATGCTCTTCACATATAGATGCTTGTTCTACTTCTATATCTTGTGAGACTAACCTTTTGAAGGAGAACAATGAGCTCAAAAATGAAGTGATGAAATTGAGCAATAAGTTAGAGAGGTGCTACAACTCAAAAGTCACCTTTGAGCACATGTTGAAGACTCAAAGAATCTATGGTGACAAATGTGGCCTTGGCTTCGAGAAAAAGATAACAAAGGGCGAAAGAAAGAGAGAAAGAAAGATGAAGAAGCTACATCAAAGAAAGCTCTCTCATACCATGTGCTACCGGTGTCATGAAGCGGGACACCTTGCAAATGGTTGCCCCAACATTGAGAAGCTCAAGTTGAAGAAAGAAGAAGAGAGGCTAAGGCATGTGAAATGCTTCAAGTGCCGCACTTGGGGTCATCTTACCTCAATGTGCCCAACCAAGCAATTGGTGAAGCAACAAAAAGAGCCTCAACCAAAGCCACAAGTTGAGCAAGAGAAGACACCCCAAGAGATAGTCAAGATCAACCATGAAGATAATGGTGATTTGATGATCAAGAAGAAGAAAACAAGAAGGGGTGGAAAGGCAAGGCATCCAATGCAAATTCAAGATGCCAAGATGATGAGCAAGAGTGAAGATGAAAAGAAAAGCTATGCTCACATCAAGTGCTTCAAGTGTGGAAGTACGGGACACTTTGCCTCTAAGTGTCCTATCAAGCTTGAGAAGAAGGGTCAAGCAATCCATGAGAGGCAAGGCAATGAGAAGCACAACATGAGCAAGGAAGAAAAGTCTCAAGCAAAGAGAAAATGCTACTCATGCCGGGAAAGGGGACACATGGCACATTCATGTCCCCTAGGTAATACTTCTAAGCCTATTTCAATTATTGATAACAATGTGCTTAGAAAGGATGGTGATGGTACCTCTATGGTTGCTATTACAAAACATCCCGCTACTCATACTAAGGCTATGCCTAAGTATGTTGCTCCTAACTTGAGAGGACCTAAAGTTGTTTGGGTACCATCAAAAAGTGGATGATTGTTTGTAGGTACCATCGGCATTGGAGATTTGATTCAATTGATTTCATATTAATCACCATATGTTGAATCAAGTTGTGAAGCCTAGTGCTCATCCAAACCCAATGCCATGATGAATTGAGTGAAGTTCAAGTGCTAGAACATACAAGTGCAAAATTTCAAGTTGTTGATGAATTATTGGATATATTTGATGGCTTGCAAATAAGTAAGTTAAAGCTTGCTAGTTAGATGGTCATGAGCTAACCAAGGTATAACTTTTGTTGATCATTTTATTTGGGTGCATATGAGTTGATTGAATTATATATATATATATATATATATATATATATATATATATATATATATATATATATATATATATATATGCAATGTTGCTTGCTATAAGATGATTGAATGGATAAATTGATTAGTAATCAAGCTTGGATTGATTTGTGTTGATAAGTTCATAAGATGACATTTGGTAAGTGGTTTGAATGTATATATGTCTTATAGAAGTATTCAAACAAGTTAGTTTCAAGTTTGATTCATATTTGATAAAGAATAGCTCAAGTGATTGAAATCTGTCCATTATTGAAAAACTGAGCTAGCTGTGATCATAGCCATGTTTAAGTAATCAAAACCTATTGGATTGGCATGAAAATTTGTATACATGCTATATACTTATGCTATAAGATTCTGTAGAAATTTCATAAAAATTGGATAATAAATGCTTCGGTTTTGGAGTGGTTCTTGTCAGCTATAGTGCAGCAGTTTTCAGCATGTAGCAGTGGTAGAAGAATTGAAACCTGGTATCAATCTAGAAGTCAAATAAAGCTCAAATTTTTACAGCTGCTAGATAACTTAGTAATGATCATCTCTACCAAATTTTGTGGTATTTGGATTTGTACTTTGGGAGATATGACTATTTCTTTGGAGAGTACAGAATCTGCCAGAAAAGTGATAAATGTTGGATTGATCTAGAGTCACTTTGATTGAAAGGTCCTCAAGTTGGAAACATGTTTATAAGTGTTTGAGGTACCTAAGTTTGGTTTTGAGATGATCTTTAAGCATGACAAGAAAAGAGTACAAGGTCATTTGAATGAGGAGTGTAGTTTGCACACTTTTTGGTACTCAAGATAGAAATCAAGATCAAACTCAAGATAAAAGATGAAGTTTAAGTTCTAAATATGATTGGAAATCATTTGATAGAAAGAAAAGGACTTAAAACAAGTAGAAACAAAAGGACTTAAAGAAGGAATCATGGTTACTCATCAAGTTAAGTCCATCACTTGGATCAATCAATCAAGCTATTTAAGTAAGTATCAAGAATGGTTTTTGGAGAGAGATCACTTCTCCCTAAGTGTAGGGGCTTGCTGCCTATGAGTAGGTAAACCAAGTGTGGTACTTGGATGGCTAACATGGAAGTGGTGATCCAAGGGACATTTGAGATGCTTAGTTGAAGCAATCAAAAGGATTGATCAAGAAAAGCAAGCAACACCCAAAAGAGAGTTAATCATGATGTTTTCAAGTGATATTCTCACATTGATGCTCTCATGCAAGCAAAGATCAAAAGATGAAGCAAGTCAACCACAACAAGAAAGTGTACTTGATCATTAGTGGTATTCATGTCATATGGGTGAAGATTGGATTTCAAATTGGTATTTGTTGATCTTCATCAAGCTTATAATTGGACTTCACATTGCTATTGGAGTAATGAATTGGAATCTATGTGACTATCCTCTACTCCAACATAGCAAATGTATCATTGTAATATGCATGATCATTTCATCTCTTACTAGTATGCGGTTAGTGCATATAGTACATGCTAAATAGGATCATGCATAACAAATGAAATGTTTAAATTCATAGCCTACCACTATTGCTTGAATGATTCCATGATCTAGTGGTTAGTATATGAATTTGTTCATGAGCTAGTGAACCCAAGTACTTGATTTAATTTGAATTGCCAAACAAGTGACAAGTACAACATTGACAAGATAACCCTTAAAAGAGGTGTAAAGAAGCTTGTCATTGGTTCAAACCGGACTTGGAAGCTTAGGCAAATCATTTTAGTTCAAGTCACATAAGACGCTCATGATAATAATAAGAGTACAAGCACAAGACAACAATGCAAATGGATATCTAGTTTATATGTTTCAAGTGGTATCTAGACTCAAGTTTTTCATCAAGAATTCATAAGTGATGTCTAGATCAACTCACAATTGATATCCTATAAGTGGTACTCATAAAAAATTGAAATGTGTTCAAGAAATAATCAAAAATTGATAAATCTAACAAGTGGTTTCAAACTAAAAAATTATTTCAAATGGTATCACATTCACATATGGTATAAATCATACCAGTGACATCAATCATGCAAAAGATGGTTCCATAAGTGATCCTAAAAGTAATCATCAAATGAATAATGCATCCCTCACCTACAAGAGCTCAAGTGTATAAAATGGATGACCCATACATAGAATGATAAGATACATGTAGTACAAGTTACAAGTTCAAAATGGTATCCACTAATGGTGTCATTCCAATAATCAAGTAATGTCCATAAAAAATGCAAGTTTCAAGTCTCAACCATCTACCCCAAAGTGCATACCTTTGCATCAATAAGAAGCATACCTTTTATGGAAATTGATGACAAAGGGGGAGAAATTGGACAAAGATATGAAAGATATGGGAGAGATAGATAGGACATGGACATGAACAAAGAGGGAGCAACATTGGAGAAAAGAAAAGGATCAAAAGTCTTGAACAAGTAAAGCACACAAGTAGGGGGAGCAAGCTCATGAACTTTGATTGATAGCATTTGATATGTGCATATTCATGTGCTTGCTTGCATTGCATACGTTATTAAAATTCAATATGCATGCTTGTGTGGTGTATGCTAGTTATAGAACTTGAATGATGATTTGATAACTAGCATGCATAGGATGATAGCTAGACACTTGGTATGTTTTCAATTAATGCTAGTACCTTGCTTTTAATGATGATCTCATGAGGTATCTAGTGTTTTTTATTTCCAAGTGTCATCTAGCTAACCATGGTGCTAAGTATGATCTTAAAGGTGCAACTACGATTGGTATCACACTTCAAAGGTTTATTCCATACACCTTAGCATCATTCGGTAGTAATTACTCTCCCATAATTTAAATCTATGCATATGTGCAAGCTTCAATTTAAATACTCTAGCACATATGTAGGGGGAGCTAATACTACCATTTCATGTTTGTGGTACTTGTCCAATATCATTTACACATGGTTAAATTGCTTGGGAAAGCAACATGGATCCAAAAGTGTTTAATTTCCATATCTTTGTAGAGTTGTCATCAATTACCAAAAAGGGGGAGATTGAAAGGTCCTTGTTTGGTTTTAGTAATTGAGTGACAACTTAGGTGGACTAATTGTGTTTATGTGAGATACACAGGTGATTAGTCTACAGGTACATATGTGTGAGCAAGATATGCCATGAAGGTAAAAATGGCTTGGAGATGTTGCAAAGCTCACACATGTGATGATGAAGGAGTTTAATGCACATGAGACATGACATTGAGTCATGTGATCAAGGTGGAGAAGATCAAGACAAGACTTGGCTTGATGGACCGGTTGCAAGCGTGAAGGGCAAGTTGAAGGCTTTGGAGTGATGGACCACGTGGCGGTGAAGCTTGAGCAAGACTTGGCGCCGATGGATGAAGGCAACGGTGAAAAGCAAGTGAAGTCAAGATCGATGAACCAATGTGATCATGTGATAATATGAAATGAATCATATCATTGTTGATCATGTTGGTGCATGTGTTGCATCGACATTGGAGGAGATGGGATGAAATACGCAAGGCAAAGGTATAACCTAGGGCATTTCATTTCACCGGTCATAGGTGTGTAGAGAAGTTTATGACCGGGTTTAGGATAGATGGTCGTACTATCAAGAGGAGCAAACTTGTTTGCATATTTGTCATCTAGTGCCACTTGAGTGATCTAACTTTGCATCGTCGCTAGGATTGAGTGGCATGGCAAGTTGAGTGGCTAACCCTTTGGGAAATGATTGTGAAAAGCTAACACACATACACATGGTGGTGCACACTTGGTGGTGTTGGCACATTTGCAAAGGAGAAGAAGTTAGAGTTGTTGTAAATCAACTTAGAGAAGAGAAAAAGGTTTTTCGGTGTACTCTGAAATATAGGATGGTCCTTGGATTGGAATATCGGAGTTCGGAGCTAAGAGTTATAGGCGTTTTAGTGCTGAAAGGTCTGTGACCGGACGCTGGCGCGAAAAACGATCGGACGTTGGGTTCTAGCATCCGGTCAGCACCTGCGCGTCCGGTCCCAGCGTCCGATCAGTGTTTTTAGCGTGTCCAGAAGCGATCGGACGCTAGGAGAGTCTGGTCAGTGATGACCGGACGCGTCCAGTCACTGAAAAACATCGCTGGAACCTCTCTGTAAGTGACCGGACGCTGGGTTTCAGCGTTCGGTCGTTATGACCTGCGCGTCCGGTCAGTACGCGCTTTGCCGAGTGAAGGGGTAACGGCTAGTTTAGCCCTTGGGGCTATAAAAGGAGTGTGTGGCCGGCCTTGGGCTGGTTGCTTAGCACCCTCACGCCTATGTGGCTTGTGTAGGAGTGCTTGGATGCCCTCTAACTCACTTGTGCTTGCAAGAGTGCGAATCAATTGCGAGTGAGTGTGATTTTAGTGCGTTGCATTGTGAGATTGCATCGAGTGGCACTAGGTGATCAAGTTGCAAGCCGGTGGTGCTTGTTACTCTTGGAGGTTGCCACCTCCTAGATGGCTTAGTGGTGGTCTCCATTGAAGCCCACAAGAAGCTTGTGCGGTGCTCCGGAGAAGAGCTTGTGAGGGGTACTTGTGCTCGCCCCGCGGGAGCCACGAAGAGCAACTCTAGTCCGCCATCTCGACCCTTCAGATGTAAATAATCAACGACAACCAAAACTCTTAGAAATTCGATTACGCCTCATAAGCTAACAAGATAACTCTAACATGCTAGTCTACATATCCACGTCGTCAAGTAATACTCATTCCCGGAAAATGTTTTTGTTCTACAAACCCCAATTATTTTTGACATTGAATTGATTAAATATATATTTACGTACTAGGGCTCATTTAGTTACCTTAACAAACTAATTTCTATGGAGCTACAAAAATTACAGTGAGCACCTAATATTGTTAGGAATCTACTGTAAAAATTCTAGGGCCAATACTTCTACCAATTTATCACAATAATTCCTACAAGTTCTTGTTTTACCCATTTTAAGTGCTTTAAATTAAATAGTCTACTCTAGAAAATTCTATGAAACTAAGTGGAAAAAATACATTATCAGATAGATCATGATTTTAGAAACCTGACAAAATTGGTTTCACAATTTTTGAACATCTACATAATTTTTCATTGAATTTACAAGTTTACCTTAGGAGCTAAATTACAAAAGACTTTAGAAATTGGAAAGGGCCAGCGGTAGCCGGATCTGGCCTGGCAGCCCAAAATGGCCCACATGGAACATGGTGCGCGCAGCAGGCCAGCCCAATCATGGCCCAAGGTGGGGAGTCCGTATGCGCGTCGACGGCTTTATAGAAGAGTCCCGAATATATCCTTTTATTACGCGGCACTATGCGCACTATTTCAACAGAGACACGTTTTGCAGAGGGAACCCTGAACTATCATGCCTTTACCATGGGATGTTCCTCGATGGCCTACGCATGATGGCACAACTTTGGCCAGCGCAGCGCGTGGACACCAACCATCGAAACGAAATACCAGCCCCACAATCGAGCCGACGAGCGCCGTGAAGCCAAGGCGAAACCCTAGACGGTGATCAGGAGTTAAACGGTGACTTCTATAGCGCTACCCACGGTGGTGGCCCAACCGCCATGGCGGCGCGATAGTTTAGGGTTACAACGAACAAGGTCAAGGTGGTGGTGAAATCAGAGATGGCCCCCTGAAAGGATCAAGATGCCCAAGAGGGGGGGGGTGAATTGGGCTAATTCTAAATTCTCTTGCAATAATCAAATCCTACGGATAGCCCAATTAACCCCTTGTGCCTAGAAAAGTGTTTATATCAAACTAATGCACAACAACCTCGCAACCTATGTTCCAAACTTACTCTAGCAAGCAATTCTATGGATGTAAAACAAGTATTGAATTGCTCAAAGTAAATACTCAAAGTAAGTGCTCAAAGTAAATAGAGAGAGAAAGGAACGCGGCGATGTTTTGCCGAGGTATCGGAGAGTCGCCACTCCCCACTAGTCCTCGTTGGAGCACCCGCACAAGGGTGTAGCTCCCCCTTGATCCGCGCAAGGATCAAGTGCTCTCTACGGGTTGATTCTTCGACACTCCGTCACGGCGAATCACCCAAAACCGCTCACAACTTGAGTTGGGTCACCCACAAGCTCCGTCGGGTGAACACCAAACTCCCAATCACCACCAAGCCATCTAGGTGATGGCGATCACCTAGAGTAACAAGCACAAACTCTCACTTGACCACGCGAAGCCTAATGAGAAGATGGATGCACACTTTGCTACTCTTAATTTGCTAGTGAGGCTACTCTCTTGGATTCTCAAATCACAAACACCTCACTAGGACCTTGCTCTTCTTGGCACTCACAAACGTGTTTCTCAGCTGTTGGAATGAGCAAAAGTGGCTCCACTCACGAGTGGAGCTTCTATTTATAAGGCAGCCTGAAAAACGAACCATTATGAGCTTCTGTGGGATGACCGGACGCTCCGATCGTGATGACCGGACGCTCCGGTCAGTTCAACCCGCGAACCAGTAGTAAAGAGTCGACCGGGCGCTGGCAGGGTCCGGTCAGCACTAACCGGACGCGTCCGGTCGCATAAAACCCTTACTGGAACCTTACTGGACTCGACCGGACGCTGAACCCTCAGGGTCCGGTCAGTATCGACCGGACGCGTCCGGTCGCACTTTCTCAAGTCTGGACCCTTACTGGAGTCGACCGGACGCTGGCCCTCAGCGTCCGGTCACATGACCTCCCAGCGTCCGGTCACACCAGACTTGATCTCCTCGGTCAAATGAACTAACCGAACCCTGCGGCCAGCGTCCGGTCGCACCGGAGCCAGCGTCCGGTCAGTATTTGACCCTCCATTCACTTCCAACTTCCGAACATATGTGAATGAAGTTTGCTCCATAGGATCTTAGGCATTCATAGGAGCTACCTAGAGCTAGTTTTAACAAGTGTACACCACACCTAACTCACTAGACTCAACTAGGTCAAGCTACCCGTTCATACCCCCCTTAATAGTACGGCCAAAGGAAAAATAAAGTCCTAAACTACTCTAAGTGTCTCTCCAACTCCAATCGACACTTAGAACTAGTTATCCTTAACCTTGTCATCCATCCTTTGAAAACCGAAACGATTTCCATCGTAGGGGCATGACAACCTCGATTGCCCAATCGATCTCCATTACCATGACCTAACTTAATTGCCTCTACAAAACACACGTTAGTCATAGTAATCTTGTATTGACATTAATCACTGAAATCCAACTAGGGGCCTAGATGCTTTCAATCTCTCCCTTTTTGGTGATTGATGACAATACCACCTCGAGTATGTTATGGAGTGAGGTTTTTGACAGGCTTGGTTCATATAAGCTTTTGTCGATAAGAACAAAAGTGTTAGGTAAGCTTATATGACCCAAGTCAACACAATGTACTCAAAGGATATGAATTAAGCATGAGTACAAATAACAAAGCTCATCTGCTTCGAAGTATAAACGCGGAAGCAAAAGCAAATGAGCATAACACAAGTGATATGACATATAGAAAATGCAAAGTAGAAATCACACATGTCAAATATCACAATCACGTAGATAGCACTATCACATATATATAATAGAATGCATGAAAGTAACACACGAATGCATAATAGTAATAGTGTATCACACAAATAAAACTCCAAATGTATATTGTAAGCTAATACTAGATAACTAGCTCCCCCTAAAACTCGCTCCCCCTGAGTCTACATACTCAAAACCCTCTCCCCCTTTGGCGTCAAACACCAAAACCTAAGGGTCGGTCGGCGGGGCTGCAGCGGATGAGTCGGGCGCTGAAGTACGTGGAGCAAGATGGAACTAGGCGCCATCATCATCTGACCCTGAGCTCTGAACTGACTGACTCTCTGTGGCAGGAAGTGTCGCTGAAGCGGTCTAGGTCTGAGCTGGGGCAGGAGCTGCCTGTGAGGCTGCTAGTATGTCTGTCGTAGGATCTGACGAGGCAACAGACGAGGGGAGCCTCTGAGTAGTCATGATAGCTGGAGCTGCTGTAGATGGACCGGCAGTATGCATATGAGGCGGTGTAGGCATGCCGGTCAACTCACTGAAAGATGCTCCAAGACTCCTGGAGACTGACGTTTCAGGCATGAATAGCGAGGGAGACTGCTCTGGTGAGAAACCCGTGTGATAAGGAGTAAACTGCGGGGCTACACCAGGTGAGGCTAACCACTGGGACACCTGTACAGGAGGTGAAGTAAACTAAGCTGGAGGCTGTCCCTGACTCTGGAGCCCACTGGGCTGTACTGCTAGAGTCGTCGAAGTGGTAGGAGGCTGTGCAAGCTGGAGCGAAGGCTATGGCAGTGGGACCCCAATGGTTGTCACTACATGCTGCATGAATCCCATGAGCTGCTGCTGCATAAGTAACTACTGGTGCTGAAGGAGCTGCTGCTGCCGCTGGAACTCGTCCTGATGAGCCTGAAACTGTGCGAAGTTGGCAGCTGTCTCCTGTGCCTGTCGTGTTTGATCCTGCTGCATCCGCTCAAGAATAGCTATGAGAGCGGGGTCTGTCTGCGGAGCAGGTGGAGCAGAACTGGAGCTACCGGCCTCTACATCATGTCTACGTGGAGGCATCTGAGGTATAGGCTGGTAGTCATCGTCGGAGCTGTCACTATACTCGCTCACCTCCTACTATGCCTCTAGCTCCTCCTCCTCAGTGGCTGCAATCCCTCTGATGATCTCATCCTGCTGAGCTGCGGACTCTGGCACGTCGGGACGATGGCTAGGCTATCTAGGTGCCTGAGGAGTGGTGTGTCTGATCCTCTGTGACAGGTTGTAGGCTGGGAACTCTGTGGTGGCACCTGTATACTCATCCATCATACCAGGGGGCTTGTCAAGCACTATTCTATGGATGAGGAACGTGATCCAGTGAGCATAGGGAAGCTGCCTGCGACCCTTGAATCCCTCAGCTATAGTATCCTCCATCTCTGAAAGAAGGAGGTCCCAGATGTCAAATACTGTCCTCTGCATGATGGCATTGAGAAGCCAGAGCTGTAAGCGAGTCAGGCCCTCCCTGTATCCCAACCTGGGAAGCAGTGTCCTCCTGATGATGGCCTCTAGTACCCTCGCTGTAGGAGTCAAGTCACTGAGGTTCCTGCTCGACCCCTCACCAAAAGGCTCCTTGAAGCAATGCCGCACTAAATCTGTAGGGGGCACCTGCCCTCCATGAGGACGCCTGGGAGGCTCCTGCTGTCCATAGCAAACCTCATGCATCTTAACAGGCTGCTCCTGTAGCCTCAGTATCTCTCTGGCTCTGCCACTCGTCACTCTGTAGTCTTTGCCTTTGAAAGCAAAGTGAATGAATCTGTGATGTGGATCGATGTAGAGTGAAGCATAAAACTGATGGACCCAAGATGGTACATATATGCCTGTCCGTCCAATCAAATCTGTCAGTCCTGGCAAATATGATAAGTATGGCCGAATGCTCTCTCCGGCTGCTACCACAATAGACTCTATCTGACAGACTCTCTGAGATCTGAACACTGCCCCACTGTTGAGATAGGCATTGTAGAAATCCTCCTGTAGTGGCGTGTAGAACCCCTCAGCTGCTCTCTCATCCCTCCTCGGAGGAAACCAAACCTCAAACTCAACAAAACGCAGCTGCTGAACCTACCTAGCTGTAGCGGCCCTCAAGTCGAGGTGTACCACTGGAGGCGGACCCTGTGGTCTGGGCGAAGGGCGTGAACCCCTGCGCTGTGTAACTGGCCTCGGTGGAACTGCAGCACTGGTATGACTTGAGCGGCGTAGCTAAGGTGCCGGCTCGGTCTGCTCGGTCTGCTAGGTCTGCTGAGCCTGCTCGCTTTCCTGAGTCTCTACTGGTGGGGGCTGCTGCTGTGCCTCCTGCTGGGACTCCCCTTGAGGACTAGGCTCCTCAATAGGCAGACGATGACCTGCCATCATGACAGTCCCGGGTGGACCACCATGACATCGCTCAGCCTCCTCAACTGCTGCCCTCTGTGCTGGTGTGAGCTGTGGATCTGCTATGACCACGCCGCTGTGGGCACCTCCTCTCTCAGCACGCTCTGCGGCCTCTACAACAGCTGCTGCTCTTGCTGTCTCGGCGTCGGGGTACTTGCGCTTCTTGGATGTCAGCTGCTTGGTTGACTTGCCCTTAGATCCGGCTGGCTGGCGAGGCGGGGGCCTCCGATCATCATCACCTGGGCCACCACCAACATTCTTGGTGCGAGCCATCTGAACTGACAAGATGGTGAACTGCCGTTGATGAATATCAACTGTCAAACTGCCACTTTCGAGGCTTGGCCTCGATCCTTACTCACGAGCTTGGCTCCGAGTTGACTGCCAACTGCCACAAGAACCACAACGAAACCGACTCGCTGCACGATAGAATAGATGGATATACAAATAAATACCATATGTCTAATAGATGCGAAGTCCTAATAGAGAAAGCAATGTAGATGCAAACTTGAATCGAATTGGTTTTCTACCTGACGATCAGCGATCCGAGAAGAGATAAGATGTCACGCGGGGGATCTCGGAACCGGCTAGGGTTAGGTCAAAAGCCTTGAATGCAATGGGGAATCAGTGCATTGAAAATTTGATCTAGGTCACAATTGTAGAGATCAAGATTGAAAAATAAAACTTGCCTTACCAATCAAGGGGATGGTAGGGCTAGGGCACTCGGCGTGATGACCAGCAGCCTTGGCAACGGCGGCACGGAGAGCTTGGGTGCGAGGTGGCCGATGCGGTGCTACAGAGGCGCGGCAGGCGAGCAGTGGAGGCGCAGAAGGCATGGCGAGGCAGGAGCACGGCGGCGCTGTGAGATGTGCTGGCGCGGGTGAGCAATTGGCGGCAAGGGAGGCTCGGTGGCTGCGACGGGCCGGTGTTGGCGTGGTGGCGCGCGAGCTGCGGTGATGCGGTGAGGCAGGGGCACGGAGGCGCGCGGTTGGCGAGTGGAGGAGGCGCAGGAGGCGGCGGCAAGAGCTAGGGCTAGGGCACAGGGAGTCAAAACGAAGGAACTACCGATATAAATAGATCCACCGACGCGACAGAGAAGGAAACGGGAAAGAGTCCTGAAACCGCGTGAGATCCACTGACCGGACGCTCCGGTGGTAGCCACCGGACGCTACCACCCAGCGTCCGGTCGATTCCAGAGAGGTCCAAATCCTCTGGAATCGGGACCGGACGCGTCCGGTGGTCCATGACCGGACGCGTCCGGTGGTCCATGACCGGACGCAGGCAGGGTCCGGTTAGTACAACTTGGTCTTCCTTCGATCGACCGGACGCTGAACCCTTCCTAACCGGACGCACAAACGCAGCGTCCGGTCACTCCTTCAGTAGCAGTTCACCTCCTGTGAACTAACCGGACGCTGGACAGCAGCGTCCGGTGCACCTTTTCCGGCAAACCTTCAACCTTCCTTCGCGCTGCCTGTTCCCAATCAAGTCCCAACTTGAATAAGATCCAAATAAACACCAATTGGGACTGATGTGAGTGACCTCTCTCAAACCCTCATATTTTTCAAAATATTTTGCCTTAGGCTATAATTCTTTTTAAGAAACTAGGCAACAAGAGGGCAAATGGAACAAAACGACAAAACAACATTCATGCATATGCAATACTTGTAAGTAAATCTAGTTGCTTGTCAAGTTTGATCCAAGGTTAAGCTTCTTCACACGCTTTTCGGCGGTTATCTTAACCATGTTAGACAAGTCCTATGTGCATTGCCACAAATTAAACATGTTGTATATTACAATGAATGCAAGGGACAACACAAGCTCAATTTTTAGTGAAGTTACTAAAATCAAGTACATTGAGCTCATTCCGCAATCTACAAAATGTAGCCTCATCTAGCGGTTTAGTGAAGATATCCGCTAATTGATCTTCGGATCTTACACCTTCTAGTGATATATCATTTTTAGCTACATGATCTCTTAGAAAGTGATGGCGGATATCTATATGCTTGGTGCGAGAGTGTTGAACCGGATTATTTGCAAGTTTTACTGCACTTTCATTGTCGCACAAAAGAGGTACTTTCTCTAGAACTACTCCATAGTCTAGTAAAGTTTGTTTTATGTATAATATTTGTGCACAACAAGCACCCGCGGCAATGTATTCCACTTCGGCGGTGGACAAAGCCACACTATTTTGTTTCTTGGAGGACCAAGACACAAGTGATCTACCAAGCAAATGACACCCTCCGGATGTGCTCTTTCTATCAACTTTGCATCCGGCGTAATCCGAATCGGAATAGCTAATTAATTCAAATAAGGCTCCTTTGGGATACCAAAGGCCAATGCTTGGTGTGTGCTTAAGATACCTAAGGATTCTTTTTACGGCAATTAAATGTGTTTCCTTAGGACTAGCTTGAAATCTAGCACACATGCACACACTAAACATGATGTCGGGCCTAGATGCGGTTAAATATAACAAGCTACCAATCATAGAACGGTAGAGAGTTTGATCAACTGAGTTACCTCCCTCATCTAGATTGAGATGTCCATTGGTAGGCATTGGGGTCTTGATTGGCTTACATTCATCTATCTTGAATCTCTTGAGAAGATCTTTTGTGTATTTCTCTTGAGAGATGAAGATGCCTTCTTTCATTTGCTTGACTTGAAAACCAAGAAAGAATGTAAGCTCACCAATCATTGACATCTCGAACTCCTTTGACATCAATTCACCAAACTCTTTGCATGAGTCTTCATTTGATGATCCAAAGATGATATCATCAACATATACTTGACAAATGAAGATGTGTCCATCAAGCTTCTTGGTGAATAGTGTGGTGTCGACCTTCCCAATGGTGAAGCCCTTCTCAATGAGGAAGTCCCGAAGGCGCTCATACCAAGCTCTTGGGGCTTGCTTAAGCCCATATAGTGCTTTGGACAACCTATAAACATGATTAGGATATCTAGGGTCTTCAAACCCGGGAGGTTGATCAACATAGACTAGTTCATTTATAAAACCATTTAAAAATGCACTTTTCACATCCATTTGATATAGTTTCATTTCATGATGTGATGCATATGCAAGAAGGATACGGATGGCTTCTAATCTTGCAACCGGTGCAAAGGTCTCTCCAAAATCCAAACCTTTAACTTGAGAGAACCCCTTTGCAACTAGTCTTGCCTTGTTCCTCACAACAACACCTTGATCATCTTGCTTGTTGCAGAACACCCACTTCGTTCCAATGACTCTTGCACCTTTTGGTCGCTCTTCAAGATTCCAAACTTCATTGCGAGTGAAGTTGTTCAACTCTTCATGCATGGCATTGATCCAATCTGGATCTTTAAGAGCTTCTTCTACCTTGGTAGGCTCATAGCAAGAGACAAAAGAGTGATGAGCAATAAATAAAGTAAGTTTTTGAGATCGAGTCATCACCCCCTTTGTTGGACTCCCTATGATGAGATCTTATGGATAATCTTGTAGGAGAGGTGTATTTCTTCTATTGACCACTTGAGGAGGAGGTTGTGGAGCATCAACATCTTGTGCTTGTACCACCATTTGCTCATGGGAGATATGAGTATCTTCATTTTCTACTCTCCCATCTTTTTCACCATCTTGTGGTACATTTGATGAAGAAGGTTGGTTAATGACTTGTACATCATCTTCATCATCTTTTGGCTTGATGTCACCCACCGGAATATTCTTCATAGCCTCCCTCAATGGTTCATCACCTACATCATCAAGATTCTCATGTGCTCCTTGGGAGCCGTTAGATTCATCAAATTCCACATCATATGTTTCTTCAACCAAGCCGGTGGCATGATTAAATACTCTATATGCTTTAGACTTCAATGAGTAACCAACAAGAAAACCTATATCACAATGCCTTTGAAACATCCCTAGGTGTTGCCGCTTCTTGTAGATGTAGCACTTGCAACCAAACACCCTAAAGAAGGAGACGTCCGGCTTCTTTCCATTAAGCAACTCATACGGTGTCTTGACAAGGAACTTTTAAAGAAATAGGCGGTTGGATGCATAACATGCGGTGTTGATTGCTTCTACCCATAGAGCTTCGGGGGTGTTGTACTCATCTAGCATTGTCCTTGCAAGAGTGATCAAAGTCCGATTCTTCCTCTCAACTACACCATTTTGTTGAGGAGTATAGGTTGCGGAGACTTCATGTTTGATTCCAACTTCATCACAATATGATTCAATGTTTGTGTTGTCAAACTCTTTGCCATTGTCACTTCTTATCTTCTTGAGCTTCACTTCAAATTCATTTTAAGCTCTCTTGGCAAACTTCTTGAAACAAGATGCAACTTCGGATTTGTCATGAAGGAAGAACACCCATGTATACCTTGAATAGTCATCCACAATCACAAGACAATAGAGATTTCCTCCCAAACTCTTATATGTTGTTGGTCCAAATAAATCCATGTGTAGGAGTTCTAGCACTCTTGTGGTTGACATGAAAGCTTTGGTTGGATGAGTGTTTGCAACTTGCTTGCCGGCTTGACATGCACTACAAAGCTTGTCCTTCTTAAACTTCACATCCTTCAACCCTCTCACCAAATCATTCTTCATAAGCTTCTTGAGTGAGCTCATCCCAACATGAGCAAGTCTTCTATGCCATAGCCACCCAAGTGTTGTTTTGATGAATAGGCAAGTCTTCAAGTTTGCATCTTCGGAGGTAAAGTCAACTAGATATAAGTTGTTGTATCTAAATCCATTGAATATCACTTGATTGTCATCTACCTTAGATACAACCACCTCCTTCTTGGTGAACAAGCATTGGAAGCCAAGATCACACAATTGTCCAACGGATAGCAAGTTGAAACTCAATGAAGCAACATAGAGCACATTGGAGATGGAATGATCATTTGATATTGCCACTTTGCCCAATCCTTTGACCTTGCCCTTTGAATTATCTCCAAATGTTATTTTCTCTTGTCCATCTACCTCTTCATCTAGTGAGGTGAACATACGAGGATCACCGGTCATATGTTGAGTGCAACCACTATCAATAACCCAATGACTTCCACCGGTCTTGTAGTTCACCTACACACAAGAGATTCAAGCTTTAGGGATCCAAACTTGTTGAGGGCCCTTCACCTTCTCAACAAGTGACTTAGCCACCCAAATCTTCTTAGGCCTATTCTTGTTAGGGGTCCTAAGAACATGACTTTCATCTTTCCACTAGAATCTTTTCTAAGCATATAGTGAGCATTGAAAGCAAAGGGTCTAGCATGCTTGGGCAAGGGTTGTGGTGGTGGAGTTTGACACTTATGAGCAAAGTGGCCTTCTTGTCCACACTCAAAACATCTCTTTGGCTTTGGCTTTGGCTTTGATTGTTGGTGTTGAGCTTGAGCCTTCTTCTTCTCTATACTTGCCATATATCCAATGCCACTTCTATCCATCTTCATGACGGTATTCATGAGTAGCTCACTTTGGAGATGCTTGCCTCTAGCAAACTTGCTCAATCCTACCTTGAGATGCTCTTTCTCCATTTTGAGCTTCTTGTTCTCTTCCTTGAGAATATCATTGTTCTTCTCTTCCTTGAGTTTCTTGTTTTCTTCTTTGAGCTTCTCATTCTCAAGGATCAACTCTTTGTCATGATCAAGAGTTTCTAGCACAATGGTGTTGTGACTTTTCATCTCTTCAAGATCTTTCATGAGCTTCTCATTGTCACTCTTGAGCTTGACATACTCATCATAGTCATTGCACTCAACCACTTGCTTGCCTTTGCTACTAGATCCATGCTCAATGCTTTCATCAATTAAATCATCACATGAGGTAGCTATATCAATCTTAACAATATGGTTAGTAGCATCATGTGGCTCATTTGGTAAGAATTCTTGTGCAATAATAAGGGTATCATAATTGATCTTTAGAGTTGTATATTCATCTTTTAGCTTGTTGTGACTAGTGATAAGCTCATTGTGCACCCACTCAAGTTTATCATTTTTATCTTTAAGCTCTTTCTTAGAAGATTTTAGCTCCTTGAGTTTGGATGATATAGAATCATTTGTTTCTTTGAGCTCATCATTAGCCTTTTCTAATGTATCACACTTAGCTAAGAGTGAATCATTTTTAGCATCAAGTTTTTTATTTGTAGCTCTACTCTTTCTAATGATCTTAGTATATTTTCTTAGTATTTTGACAAGATCATCATATATAGGTGAGTCATCATCATCACTATCGCTATCATCATCACTAGCATGTTCATCATCACTACTATCATCACTCTTAGTTACCTTGCGTTCACCTTTGGCCATAAGGCATAGGTGTGTAGAGGATGATGGCGATGATGGCGGTGAAGATGCAAGATCAATAGCAATGGCGGCCACCTTTTCATTGTCACTATCATCATCGGATGATCCACTTGATGAATCAATGTCCGTGAGCCAATCACCGACAATGTAGGCCTTGCCACTCTTCTTCTTCTTGTAGAACTCCCTCTTTTTGCCATCTCTCTTCTTGTATGGCTTGTTCTTTTTCTTTTCATCTTCATCGCTTGAATCATCTTTCTTGCCCTTGTTCTTGAACTTGTCTTTCTTGGGCTTTGTGCATTGATGAGCTAGGTGGCCAAGTTCGCCACAATTGTAGCAATCCATCTTGGAGATTGGCTTTCTTCTTGAGCTAGTGAAGAACTTCTTCTTCTTGCCATCAAACTTGATGCCACTCTTGTTTAGCCTTTTTAGCATCTTGGTGGTCTTCTTCACCATGAGGGCAAGGCTTTCTTCATCATCTTCATCGCTTGAGCTCTCATACTCAAGTCTTGCTTTGCCCTTGTCTTGGCTAGCTTTGAATGCTAAGTCCTTCTCTTTCTTCTTTGTAGAGGATGAGCCATCTTGTGGTGTGATGTGCATGTACATCTCATGAGCATTGATCTTTCCCAAGATTTGTGTCGGTGTAGCGGTGGAAAGATCACCTTGATGTAGCACGGTCACAATGTGCCCATATTTGTCAATGGGGAGGACACTTAAGATTTTTCTCACAACGTCGGATGGTGACATTTGAGTAAGTCCAAGCCCATTGACTTCCTCTACAAGAACATTTAAACGAGAATACATCTCATTAGCACTTTCTTTGGGAAACATCTCAAAAGAGTTTAGTTTCTTAATTACAAGATGATAGCGTTCCTCACGCTCACTCTTGGTTCCCTCATGGAGCGCACAAACGTCCGACCATAATGTATGGGCGTCTTTGTGGTTCCTTACACGATTGAACACATCTTTGCAAAGGCCTCTAAAGGTGGTGTTGCGAGCCTTTGCATTCCATTTTTCATAATTCACTTCATCGCCTTGAAGTTGTGTGGCATTCTTAGGTGTTGGGAACCCTTGAGAGGCGGCTCTAAGTATTCCAACGTCTAGAGCTTCTAGGTACGCCTCCATGCGAATTTTCCAATATGGAAAATCATCTCTCTCAAAGATAGGAGGAGGTCCATCCCCGTGAGACATCTTGCTCTAAGCGATTAAGCTTAAAAACGTGAGCACGAGGCTCTGATACCAATTGAAAGGATCAAGATGCCCAAGAGGGGGGGTGAATTGGGCTAATTCTAAATTCTCTTGCAATAATCAAATCCTACGGATAGCCCAATTAACCCCTTGTGCCTAGAAAAGTGTTTATATCAAACTAATGCACAACAACCTCGCAACCTATGTTCCAAACTTACTCTAGCAAGCAATTTTATGGATGTAAAACAAGTATTGAATTGCTCAAAGTAAATACTCAAAGTAAGTGCTCAAAGTAAATAGAGAAAGAAAGGAACGCGGCGATGTTTTGCCGAGGTATCGGAGAGTCGCCACTCCCCACTAGTCCTCGTTGGAGCACCCGCGCAAGGGTGTAGCTCCCCCTTGATCCGCGTAAGGATCAAGTGCTCTCTACGGGTTGATTCTTCGACACTCCGTCACGGCGAATCACCCAAAACCGCTCACAACTTGAGTTGGGTCACCCACAAGCTCCGTCGGGTGAACACCAAACTCCCAATCACCACCAAGCCGTCTAGGTGATGGCGATCACCAAGAGTAACAAGCACGAACTCTCACTTGACCACGCGAAGCCTAATGAGAAGATGGATGCACACTTTGCTACTCTTGATTTGCTAGTGAGGCTACTCTCTTGGATTCTCAAATCACAAACACCTCACTAGGACCTTGCTCTTCTTGGCACTCACAAACGTGTTTCTCAGCTGTTGGAATGAGCAAAAGTGGCTCCACTCACGAGTGGAGCTTCTATTTATAAGGCAGCCTGAAAAACGAACCGTTATGAGCTTCTGCGGGATGACCGAACGCTCCGGTCAGTTCAACCCGCGAACCAGTAGTAAAGAGTCGACCGGACGCTGGCAGGGTCCGGTCAGCACTGACCAGACGCGTCCGGTCGCATAAAACCCTTACTGGAACCTTACTAGACTCGACCGGACGCTGAACCCTCAGGGTCCGGTCAGTATCGACCGGACGCGTCCGGTCGCACTTTCTCAAGTCTGGACCCTTACTGGAGTCGACCAGACGCTGGCCCTCAGCGTCCGGTCACATGACCTCCCAGCGTCCGGTCACACCAGACTTGATCTCCTCGGTCAAATGAACTGACCGGACCCTGCGGCCAGCGTCCGGTCGCACCGGAGCCAGCGTCCGGTCAGTATTTGACCCTCCATTCACTTCCAACTTCTGAACATATGTGAATGAAGTTTGCTCCATAGGATCTTAGGCATTCATAGGAGCTACCTAGAGCTAGTTTTAACAAGTGTGCACCACACCTAACTCACTAGACTCAACTAGGTCAAGCTACCCGTTCATACCCCCCTTAATAGTACGGCCAAAGGAAAAACAAAGTCCTAAACTACTCTAAGTGTCTCTCCAACTCCAATCGACACTTAGAACTAGTTATCCTTAACCTTGTCGTCCATCCTTTGAAAACTGAAACGATTTCCATCGTAGGGGCATGACAACCTCGATTGCCCAATCGATCTCCATTACCATGACCTAACTTAATTGCCTCTGCAAAACACACGTTAGTCATAGTAATCTTGTATTGACATTAATCACCGAAATCCAACTAGAGGCCTAGATGCTTTCACCCCCGCAGCGCTGGCCACGTGCGAGCTGACAGGGCGGCGACGCTCTGTCCGAACACTAGCACGTCACCGCATCTCCGGTGAGGTCCCTGACCAGAAGGTCGCGAGCACCAGCTAGAGAAGGTCAAGACGAGTTCTCGACTACAAGTAATTGAACTTCTACCAGCCCTACGGGCCTTACCCCTAAGTTCGAGGTCGCGGTGCTGCTCCGGCCAACCCCGAGCAAAAATACCAAATTGGAGGTCGATAGTGATCGGCCTAAGATGGGGAAGACAGAGTGTCTAGTTGGCTCCCTAAGCCGCTTACTGGCGTGAGTAATCGGACCGTGGAGCCGTGAGCTAGCTAAACCGACCGGCGGCGGCACGAAGCTCAGGCCGTGGTCGTTGCGTAGAGGAATATGTGAACGAGCTCAAGCAGATTAAGACGGCGGCTCTAGCCATTTGCAGCCACTCGAACCCGTGCACACAAGTGACGAGACAGAGCAAGCTTTGGCGCGGCGTGCATAAATTGAGATGGCTGAACCAGAGCAGAGTTCTCCATAGCAGCTAGCGGGACAAGGCAGGCAGAGGAGCGTCACCCCGACACTGCGATAGGGACTGGATGGCCACGGTGTGGCGACAGCGGCACAGGCAGGGCAGGGAAGTGCCTCATCTCCAGGGTGACCGAATCAACGTTGCGGTAGGTGGAACGAGGGGCGAGGCAATCGCCACGTCGGCTAGACGGTGGCCGCCACAGCGTCTGCTCGTCCTGCCTATGGCCTCGCCGGCGACGACCCCAGCCCAGTTCCGCGGAGACGAGCGCTGCCCACCCCTGCCCGATGTGCGGCCAGTGGAGCAGCGGCCACGGCCAGGAGCGGCCGGGCAGCTGTGGCACCTGGCGTGCGTGGTGACCGCGGCCACGGGAGCCCAACGGCCGAAACCAATGTTGTGCACACTTTTTAAAGCAAAACGAGAACCGCTAATTTCCTTGTCGGGATTTTCATTAGCACCTTTATGCGAGTTTTAACTCTAACACCCGAGAAACCTGCCTTGATAATTTCTCTTAGGCCTTAATCTAGGTGCTAAGTGAGCTCATAACACCAACGATGTTACAATTTATGACCGAAAATTATTATTTGTAGGAAGTACAAAAGTAGAGTTCATAATAGATATTATAAGCGCAAGAATTTCAACTTCATTTGAGAAAAATATGTAGGAATTAATAAGATTAAAATTAAAAATTAAAAAATTAGGTTCATTATGTCATATAAGACATGGGCTACAACAAGAGTCATTATAGTTTAAGCTAAGCTGCTGCGGTTTCAACTAAATGCACATTAAAGTTACACAAACATTTAGTTAAAGATAATTTTATCACAATTAGGCAGGGACTATAGAGTATCTCCTATTGTATTAGAGAATAAACAAAAATAAACACTAACTAATGTTGATTCCCGCATGGGTTGATGGACTAGTATGGATAATTGTGATGCCATGGTGGTGTTTTTTTGCCTATAATATTTATGAACTTGAGGGCCACTTCAATTTATTACAACTAGGAGAGGCGAAGGAGGAACCAGTAGAAGCTATCGGTCTGTTCGCTAGTTGGTTTCTGGGCTGGTTTGGGCTGGCTAGTGCTGATTTATTGTGAGAGGAAAACACTGTTGACTGGCTGATTTGGGCTGGCTGAAACCAACAAGCAAACAGGTTGTATAAATCAAATCATGGCCCAGACACCTTTTTATATCCCATTTGATAGACCTTTTAAAGAGTGATTGGTAGATCTATTAGCAGACCTATTTAGGTTTCCACTGCTAGCTCTCGCCCACGGAGTAAGTACCAAAATCGATCATGCAATTACTTCAAACTAAGCACAAGTTTCATATTGACGTTTGAGGAGGTGACAGTATTAATTCCTTTTTGTGTATCAAAACATGAAAACAAACATGTCCTTTAAAAAACATGTGAAATATACTCGTAAGCATCTTACGTTAATGCATTGGATATAAGTACATAACGGAACTTATGCACTCGAAATGTTTGATTCCACCACATGTAAAGAGCAGGCTAGAAATTTCACTAAGATTACGACAGAGAAGATCTATAAATCTTGTATGTGATGACTCTAAAAAAACTGTTTGCGGTGTTCAAGATCCTTTTACCAAATATCTTTGTTAAAACTGCACGCAACAAAAAGAAAATGACACTCTAAAAAAAGGCAAGTGACATGATACGTGGTAGTTACTCCTCTGTTCTATCCGTTTAGCCCGTAAATACTGAATGAAACCAGATCAAATCTGGAGGAGAAACTGCGAAAGCCGGCTGAAGTTGACGTCGCTCCGATCCCCCATCAGGCCATCACATCAAGCAACCGGTAATGCAGAGATCTCACTTCTTCCCTCCTCGCTCGCTTGCTGCCCCGATCCGTACTCATCGTCGCTCCCTCGTGCGCCCCTGCCTATGGGTGGTTGCCATGGCCTGATTACGGTTCACGGTCTCGCGTGAGAGCCACTCAAAATCGAATCACCGGCTTTCCTTGGGTTGGTTGGTTGCCTCCGTGGCGGTTGCAGCCGATTTCGGGTGGGGGCGCGATGCCGTCGTGATGGTACTAGCCGTGGCCAGGCGGGTTTGCGTGCCTTTTCCTTCGCTTCACTCCATTGTCGGCGGATTCCTGCGTAAACTATTGTTGGCGTTTGGCGAGTAGCTCGGAGCTGCGATGCAGATCTGGTGTTCGTTGAAATGTCTCTCTGGGATGCTCTTCGCGTTTCCTGTTGTTGGTGTGATCGCTGCTGCTCATGTTGGTAGTGGGGGTGTTTTTTTTAAAAAAAAAATTATGATCTATTTAGTTTGTTGTCTTGTGTTTTGTTAATGAGGATGTCCTAGGTCTTGAGGAAAGTGATGTGTATAATGCAAATTATTTTTTTATAAAATAGAAAATGTTTTAAATTTATTTAGCTAATATTTTTGTACAAAATCGTGTCCCAGGGAAATGGATACAGTACAGTTGGCCTGGTTAATTTGGTGGCAGAACTTAGCTGTCACAAAGTTGTGCATGTTCGTCTGTATCTATACTCAAGTACTAGTATAGAAATTTTGGTTGCCTCCACAAATAGACACGAGATAACTCGACAATCGACATGGCTGGAAATTCATCGATATGAACCATTTGTCAAAATGAGAAACCGATAGGCAAGCAGAGGGGCACCAATGGATCCTTGCTGATGTGAGATCTGATGCTGACGAAAGTTTGGGCCAGGTTGGGCTAGTATTAGATTTGGGGCTTTGTGCGACCTGGTCAATGGTCATTTCTCGGTCCAATCAAATCATTGACGACGCCTCTCCAATGTGATCTCGCGCATACTTCACGGACTCACGGAGGTTTGGAGGATGTCTCTTTGTTCTTCGATTTGAGACACTCGGCAGTCGGCACTAACCAATTTCATTCGTGCTTAATCCGACCGAAACGAACAACTTGCTCATTTATGACCGAAACGCTCTTACCTGCGCGTCCGACGTCCGGTCGCTCGACCCACTCTCTGCGCTACCTGCGCCGCGCTCACCCATCCTCTGTGCCACTGCCGTCCGTGCTGCCCCCACCCCATTCTATGTGCGCCGACGTCTAGCTTCGTGTTGCCAGCGAGTTTCACACCACTGGCGAGCACACCGGTGACCTCCACGTGCCACCTACTCGTCCTCTGCGCCGCCGCCGCCCATGCTGTAAGTGTTTCAGGTGTTTCATACGTCTGCTGTAAGTGTTTTATCTGGATGTTGTATATGTTTGTAATGACTTTTAAGTGTTTTACAAGTGTTTCAGACGTATGTTGCAAGTGTTTCAGCTGTTATCGGACGTATGTTGTAAGTGTTTCATGGGTGTTGCAAAAGTAGATTCGGTGTTGCACATATTGCAATGAGATCCACCCGTCGTACCCACCTGTTGCAGCAGCTCGGTGGTGCCCAAGCGCCGCCGAGCGAGCGTAGACGGGCGCGTGAGAAACCGAGCACAGACGTGAGGGCCCACGCCATGGGGCGCATGAAAAGCAGGCGGCACTGGCTCTTTATCATGCGTGCGGCACCGTCATATGCTAGCACTCTAGATCGAACTTTTGGACGCTAGCAAATCCGCTTTTAAGAGAATCGCTGGATTGGATCTATCCAGCGAACAGCAAGCAGTTCTCGACCCCTCTACCCGTCCACCCGCACCGCGCCCAGTACGTGACAAACTCCAGCGCCATGCATGTGGCGGCGACCGCGGCGGAGCCATGCCTCCCGCCGGCACCGTCGATCGGCCAGCGGTGGCAAGTGGCAACCCAGCCCAATGGGCGGACGGGGCAGAATGGCAAATGCGGTCGATCGGCACGAGTAAAGAATTGGAAAGACGCGTCGAGGCAACACCCCCGATCGGCAGGCAGCCCCGCGCTGGCGAAGCGCGCGCCGCACATTGGAAAGTACAGCCCGAAAATCCTCCTCGCGCGCGGGGTTGTTCTTGGGTTGGCTCCCTGCTCCTCCTGCCCGGCTCGATTCCCCGTGTACGCACGCGGCCGTCCTCTGGACTGGACCGCATCGTGAGGTCCATCCAGCTCGACCGGCGTCGCTCGCGAGTCGCGACGCTACACGCCACGCCCATCGCCCACGGAGGGCGCTCTCGTCGCCATCGCGCTCCCGTCAAAGGGGTCGGCCGTCTCGGACGTGACGTGATCGTGGGTTGGAGTTCTCAGGACGTGCCGATCGATGCGGTATAGTGACGTGGCCGGATCGCAGCCACGGCTGCTGCGAGCCTGCGAGGCAGCTTCCGACGGCCATCCTGCTCCACCGTCAGCCCGTGCGCTAGTTGCTGGCCCTGGCCTTTGAGGCTGCTGCTCAGTTCCTTTCCTTCTCATCTCAGCACATGCAAAAAACACGTTCGTTCAAATCATGGTACCTACTACTGCTGTTCGTATTCGTCTCACTAATCATGTTGTGCACGTAGGTACCATACACATGCTCGCCTAAGGTGATGTTTGGATACAGTGATTAAAATTTAGAAGGTGTGTCGTAAGGATGTTGTATGGGGTGTTTAGATACTAATAAAAAAACAAATTACATAATCCGTCAGTACTTCATGAGACGATTTTTTAAGCCTAATTAATCCGTCATTAGCATATGTTTACTATAACACCACATTATCAAATCATGGACTAATTAGACTTAAAAGATTCGTCGCGCAAATTAGTCACAAACTATGCATTTAGTTTCGTAATTAATCTATATTTAATACTACATACATGTGTCCATATAGTCGATAGGACAGCGACTAAAATTTAGAAGAGCAACCAAACCCGTGTTCAGTTCCCATCCAAAATCTCAAAAGTGCTACAGTACCCATCACATCGGGCGTGCGCGTCGCCTTGTTCTCGACCTTCTTGGCTGCCATCTTCGTGCTGAGGATGCGTGTTCCCAAGATGGTAGAGGATGGCATCATTGACGAAAGTGGTAAGAGCAAACCAAACCCGATTTCTTTGTCATCTGTACTCTCCAGATCAGAATATATTCATGCTGGACAAAGTGCTTCCGTGTGCAGCGGTTGTGAAGAGGAATGAGAGGATCAAGCTGAGCCCCAACACGCCAGCCATCGACGCCGCCGACCTCCCCCCTGGGTTAGGTTTGGAAACAGCAATGAGACACGAAGATTCATGATAAATGGCATAGCCAAGAGCAACCCGACATTCGCGCTCGCTGACACCATTGTCTGCAACACGTTCCATGCTATCGAGTCCGAGGCGCTGGCCCTCCCCAAGGCGGCACTAGCCATCGGCCCCCTCGAGGCGCCGACGTCGAACTCAGCCAGCCAGCTCTGGCCCGAAGACACGGCCTGCCTCGCCTGGCTCGACGCCCAGGCCGCCGGATCAGTTGTCTATGTGGCATTCGGTAGCTTTACAGTCTTCGACACTGCAAGGCTCCAGGAGCTCGCCGACGGGCTGGCGCTCACCAAACGCCCGTTTCTGTGGGTGGTCGGGCCGAACTTTGCCAACGGCGTCGATGAAGGCTGGCTGGACCAGTTCAGACGCCGCGTTGGAGACAAGGGGCTAGTCGTCGGCTGGGCTCCCCAGCAGCGCGTGCTCTCGCACCCTTCGGTGGCATGCTTCATCTCCCACTGTGGATGGAACTCGACCATGGAAGGGGTGCGTCACGGCGTCCCGTTTCTGTGTTGGCCATACTTTGCCGACCAGTTCATGAACCAGAACTACATCTGCGACACGTGGGGCACGGGCTTGAGGATCTGTGCCGATGAGCGGGGCATCTTCACCGAGGAGGAGATCAGGGACAAGGTCGACCAGCTGCTCGGTGATGATGGGATCAGAGCGAGGGCACTGTCTTTGAAGAGAGCAGCGTGCGAGAGTATCGCAGATGGAGGGTCCTCGCATCAGGATCTGCTCAAGTTTGTAAACCTGCTGAGAGAACAATAATCTTTAGCTTATCAGAATTGTTTTAGTCATTCAGAGGTCATTTGGTTAGATAAATATTGTCCGCAGAATCGCATTCAAAGTTGGACAGACAGACATGGAGAAAAAGATCCGACGTCGGTGTTACTAGCAAATGCATTGTCACCTCATGGGCCACATACTGAAAGTGACACCTAGCTACGTCTTAAGATATTGCCTTTTGTATATATCAATCTGGAAAGTTTTTAAAACAATCTCTAGTTGTGCAAAGTGCCTATGGAAGTTGCACAGTATAACAGATTACTAAATTAAGCAGAGGAATGCTGAATGCCAGCTGCCGAGCCACTAAAACTTAGCCAGCAGAGCACTACAACTAGAAGCAAGTGCAGAGTTCACCAGACTACCAGGAATGTTCCTGATTCAGAGTCACTATCTCAAATAACTAATTATTAGGTAAGGAATTACACAGACGAATAGAAGAAGGCTTACCAAAAAAATTATGGAGATGTCCCATGAGACAAGGCCATGGCATTGAAGTTATTTCCAAGACACAATCTGACTCTTACTATTTCAGTGGAGTATGCAAATCAGCGTGAGCTTTCTCCACAAGTAGATGAACACTAAACATCAAAAACAAGAAAAGGTTTCCAAACAGAATGTAATATGTTAACCATGATCGCAATTACCTTTTGGACATATTGGGGTTTCAGACATTTGAAGTTATAGCCAATATCCAAGAAATAGCTGTTCTAAAAATATTCTTATTTTTCAGATGAATTACCATGTCATCACGTTAGTTGGTGAAATTCCAAGGAAGAATTGTAATATCCTTTTTACAGAGGGCCAATATCTTTGAACCTATTGGAATCTAATGAAACATTTTATGCATATAATGGATAGGCACAACCAAACCTAGGAGAAGAGATCAGCAGCAGGCATCTCAGCCACGTGCATATAAGCGAATATATGGCAGTTATTTTGCTTGCCCAGCAAGATGAGAAAACAAAGTGGTCAACTATGGACTGAATGATTGTGAAGATAACCTTTTCTTTGGAAAAGGTAGACCTATATTTAGTAGGCTACAAATCTGCTGATGTATGGTCTGATGAAAAAACCATGATTTTGGCACCCTTTATATGCACACCCGATGGACCAATCTGGTTATACCTGCCTACAAGGAGCAGCAAGCATTGATCCCACAAACTGTTTGTAGCCACAACAGAAACAACCTTCATGGCTTTTGCTGCTCCTAAACCTCATGTCCTGGTGCTACCCTTCCCTGCACAAGGTCATGTCATTCCACTCATGGAGTTGTCCCATAGGCTAGTTGACTACGGATTCAAGATTGACTTCATAAACACCAAGTTCAACCACGATCGTATCTTCAAGTCCATGCAAAACAAAGGAGCAATCCCAGAGGGTTTAAACATGCTCTCAATTCCAGATGGTATGGACCCTGATGATGATCACACAGACATTGGCAAGATGGTCGGGGGCTTATCAGCTGCCGTGCTCAGCCCCCTTGAGGAGATGATCAGAAGCAAGCAGATAAAATGGGTGATAGCAGATGTGTCTATGAGCTGGGTGCTAGAACTAGCAAATACAGTGGGAGTACGTATTGCTTTGTTCTCAACTTACTCAGCATCTGTGTTTGCACTAAGGATGAAACTGCCCAAACTGATTGAGGATGGTATTATTGATGAAAGCGGTAAGAAATATTCAAATCATCTTTAGCATAAATAATTCCATACTGTCATGTTCCTCTTTACATCCTATGTCTTAGTGACCAATGCAAGACCATTGAATTTAATGCAGGGAATGTGAAAGTGCATGAGATGATCCAACTGACTCCACCCATTGATTCAACTGAGATCCCCTGGGTCAGCCTGGGCAGCACCCCAGAAAGACGCATAGTGAACATACAGAATGTCATTAGGACTAACCGATTGATAGCGCTTTCTGAGGCCATCATCTGCAACACATTCAGAGAAGTAGAACCTGAAGCATTGCCTATCCTCACCAATCCGTTACCCGTAGGTCCACTGGTAGTGCCGATGTCAAAGCCGACTGGTCATTTTTTGTCTGAAGACCAGACCTGCCTCACCTGGCTTGACACACAAGCCCCGGGCTCTGTCATATACGTGG